>NC_064626.1:888043259-888346289 GCF_023864275.1 Schistocerca cancellata
GGGGTGTTTGAAACACACACTTATATTAAATTAAGAGCCCCACAAAACGTCTCACCTTTTCTGTGGTGAATTGCGCAATGTTGTGTTGTAAACTGCTATGAACAGAGCGTGGTAGCCGGTTTACCGAATTCCACAAGGCGAAAGTTATGTGGAAAGATAAAAAAAAAAATATTGCAGCAACGAATGGGAAGGAAAGATACGTTTCCATACGAATCTCCTAAACTATGTGGAATAAACACTTCTCTCATTGTCCCTTAATTAACAATGTTCTTTATATAGTTATTTTGCACTGCTAACATAAGTTCCTTGACAGAACAGTTGGCGGGGTGCTGGATTTGAAGTGCATTGTTTGTAAGACCAGTCCTCGCTCAAGCCATTTTTTCCTTATTCCTTCCTGCTCTCCCCTCCTAATATTACTATCAAGGAAGTTTACTTCATTCGTAACAAAGTTACGTATGAGCTTTAAATTCCGTATCATATTACATTTCAATATCCATTTTCATGGATTACCTTCATTTTACACCTGATCAACTTGAATAGCAAAGATAGTGTTAAGAAATTATATTTCAGGGCTGATGCCCATATTCTGAATCATCTGAGAAATCTTTCAATAATTTCCGACCACGTTATTCTGCCAAAACAAGTCGTTAAATTCAATCATTTGCCAGGTCTGTCTCCACAGCTTGCAAAACTGTAGTGCTTTTAGAGAGAGAGAAATTGAATATTTCCTGGAACCTACGATAAAACTTAAAAGATCAGGTTGTTACAACGAAATGAAAGTTGGTGACACTTAAGCACTTCTGGGTCGGTGTTTAGCAGCAATTAAGCGTGCAGTTGAACCAAAGACATTAAAGTTCTGCCGCAAAGAACATTTTATACACGTGCGGTGGCAACTACTTCTAAATAAGGAAAAATGCAAGTTAATGCATATGAGTAAACCTGTAATATTCGGACACAGTATTACTGGTGTCCTGCTTGACACAACCAAGTCGTTTAAATATCTGGACGTCACGTTGCAAAGCGATCTGAAATGGAACAAGCATGTGAGATTTGTGGTAGGGAAGGCGAATAATCGACTTAATTTATGGGGAGACTTTTGGGAAAGAGTTGTTCACCTGTAAAGGAGACGGCATATAGGACGCTGGTGCGGCCTATTCTTGAGTACTGCTCGACTGTTTGGGATCCGAACCAGGTCGGACTGAAGGAAGACATCGAAATAATTCAGAGGCGGTTTGCAGGATTTGTTACCGGTGGGTTCAAACAACAAGTACGTGTTATGGAGATGTTTCGGGGGAATAAAATGGAAATCCCTGGAGGGAAGACGACGTTCTTTTGGAGAACACTATCAAGAAAATTTAGAGAAGCGGCATCTGAAGCAGACTGTCGAACGATTCCACTGTCTTCAACATATATTGCGTATAAGGAGCACGAAGATAAGATACGAGAAATTAGGGCTCATACGGAGTTACATAGTCTTTTTCCGTCGCTCTGCTTGCGAGTGGGACACGAAATGAAATGAGTGGTAGTGGTACAGGGTACCCTCCGCCACGTGCCGTACAGAGACTTGTGGAGTATCTATGGTAGCTATAGCATTTACAGAGTCCCATTTCCCAAAACAGGTTGCGTTGTTCTCTTACTAGTCATCGAAGGGCAAATTTGGAGTGGAGTGGACACTATGAAGGCAACATTTGGGCGTAACACATTTTCGATGTATCTGCAAGGCAGTAATTCAATATTAAAATCCACAGTGATCGCAATATATAATCCATCAGGAGTATTAACTCTTTAAACTGATCTTTGCATGCGTATGTTAACATAGATCTATCTCTGAGCAGAAAGTTGGTTGTAGATAAGAGTGAGGAATAGTGAAATATCGATCATGTAACGAGACCTGCGGTTTGTCAATCTGCAAGCCTACAAAATCAAGAAGACTTCTGGCAGTGATTTTGTACTGTCTATAAAAATACATACATCCAGATGTTGGCAGTGCTTGGTTGTTTTTTGTGGCAGGATAACTTAATTTCATTACTGAGAAAACATTCTTCAGTCACTCTAATCTGTGTACTGACTAGAAATCGGAAAGTAGCATAGATGCCTCATCAATACGTTCGCCAAAGATCAAGTATATAAAGATTTTCATGTGCTCTTATTTTGTTACTTTTAGTCGATTCATCATGGACGTTGTGTGTTGACTCTTTGCTGCTAATCTCTCTGCAATCCCCAGTGTACCCTGCAAACAAATGTAGCTTATTCGCTAATCTACCGTCCATGGACACACCATCTACTGAGTAACTTTTTGTGGGCTTATAATCAGACTAACACACCAGCTGTTGATTTTTCTTCCCCTTATGCGATAGTGTTTAACGCAATTAATAAAAAGCTGGCTCTGGCCGCTGATCCAGTAAACGACATTCCTTATGTTTTCATCTTTAAACTGACATTTTATCATTTGACATAACTATTCCTGTTGTCTGCATAATAACATTGCTTTAAATTTCTTTACACACGGTAATAGTCCCATGGAGTAGCCAGGGCAGGGAAAGCAGATGGACAAACTGTGCGCACTGATGAAATGCAAAGATGCTTTAAAATTGTCCCTAACAACTGCGCTAATAGTAAGAAGAGCCTTTACTTGCATGCGCCAGTAGTAGACTAGTGATCCGTTGTTTCTAGCTCTGTCTACCTGGGACCTCACGTTCTTTTAAAGGATTGATTGTTTCCTTCATATGATCTGGGGTACGCAATCTAATATTACCTTGCAGCTGGATTTCGAACTAATGCAGCAATAAAGGTTCATTGGTTTCTTATAGGAATTGCAACAACAGTTGCAGTAATCCGCATTAATATTGTCTAGTGTTCAGTCATCAGCATTTCGTAGCACATTTGTTCGTGATATTTTTGGTGGTGAACGTGCATACTCTGTTTAGTTCAAGGGTTGTCAGTCTTTTACCTACCGCCCAATTTTGTGCTTCTAACTTCCGAAGGAAAAGAATGACTAGCAGGCCGAGGGAGGAAAGCTGCAGCATTTACTGCGGCACCAGCAGCCTTGTTCCCTGGCACGCCGATGTGACCAGGAACCCACAGGAACACCGCATCGACACTCCCTCCCCCCCAGTATGCAAGTGGAGGCATTCGTGATTTCACTGTACTACAGGATGGATTGAGTACAGCGCACCAATGCTATGAAGGCACAGAGAGAATCTGAGCAGATGACAATTTGGAAACTTGTGTCATCGGATGTACTGAGTGGCATGATAAACAGCGTAGAGCTCCGGGGTAAAAATTAAGCACTGCTCACGAAGGCGATATTTGAAAAGTATCGTCGCCAAGCACAAAGGCACACCCGACACCATGGCCGGTCTTGGAACTGTCATTGTAGACGAAGACACTGTCCACGAAGTGCGTGAAGTGCGAGGAACTCGCTGCGATACACCAGACCAGAAGTGGTGGCCTTAGAAAGCGAATGGAGTTCAAAAATGAAGGCGTATCTCGACACGAAGCCAGGTCGGTGAAGAACTCGCACCCATGGGGAACGTGGCAGGGAGCGTAAAACAAAGCTGTCGAAGCAGCAAACGAAAGCAAACCCTGGGATGCAACAGAGAAGACGTGCGTATCCCATATACTGGCGGTCAAGGGAATCACCAAAAAGGGGAGCAGGGGGAGGGGGGGATACTGCCGCTGGAGAGACACTGCCTCCCACAACCACCTGCAATTCTGAAAGCGTGCGAGTTTATAGTTTAGTGTAAAATCAGCTTTCCCTCAGGTTCAACACTTTGGTAGTGGCTGTCTTGCCAGCTGCAAGCATCTGAGGCAGACCGAGAGCATACCGCAGATCGGCCAGCAGGGTGCACTCGACAAGAATGTGCGCTATTGTCAGTGGACTACCGTAGCTGCAGTGACGAGCAGCCTCCCGACGCAGAAGGAACTTATGGATGAGTTTAGTGTGGCCAATGCATAGTCGGCACAACATAATGGCATCTTTCCGAGAGGCCTGGAAAAATGGATGCCATACCTTAGTGGACCCCTTAATCGCTCTTATTTTCGGTCGTAGTAGCCTGTCATTCCAATTCCCAAAGCCTCGAAATAGTGCGTCGATTTTGGGCGCGGTATTCCAATCTCAAGTTGATCTCAAGTGGTGACTTTAGCGAGACTGTCAGCAAGTTCATTTCCTGTGTTTCCAGAGCTGTAGAAGTCAACCAGTAGATACTGGATGCAGGCGAACAAAAGACTTGGGACAGCTCACGGATATGTCTTTTAAGCAACTCGTAGAGTCGTTATAGATCAGAAACTTCGTCGTGACAAGGAATTTGATGTATCCACAAAGCCTTAACTATGGCAACAAACTCTACAGCCTACACACTGCAGAGTGTGCTTCTCATGTCCACTTGCATGTGCAAAACCGTAACCAAGCCTGTCGTTGACTTTCGCTCCATCTGTGCAGACGCATACTGATTAGAATAATCGTCGAGAATCTAACAAAATCAATGTCAAAGAAGAGCAGGATCAGCATCCTTCTTGGGGCCACAAAAGAGGTCCATCTGTATCACAGGGCAAGGTACAGACCACAGTGGGTGTCAAAGAGGGAGGCCTAGGAACACAGACTAAAGGAGGCTGTGGGATCGGGTCGGATCCCAGCTGGTCTACCAAGTTTTGGGCAGTGCGCGAAGAGTCTAAAGTGTTGGTTGTGGAAGAGACTTTGAGCGACATGGGTGAGTAGACATCTGACAGATTGTACTGCTACTTAGCCAGAAGCTGATGTCTTCTAACCTACAGCAGTGGGTCACAGGCTTCCACAAAGAGGCTCTCAACAAGGCTTGTACAGAAGGTTCCCATTGCTAACTGCATGCCTGAGCATGGTCCAGCAAGCAAATTACGGATAGTGCTGCGGAAACATGGGCAACATATCCATAGTCCAAGCGAGATAAAATCGGTGCTCTGTAAAATCCCAGTAGAACTGGGAGGTCCACGCCCCACGAGGAGTTACTAAGAAAATGAAGAGCATTTAGTTTCTTCATGCAAGTTGCCTTAAGCCAGCGGACATGTGGCAGCTAAGGTAACTCATTGTCTAATAAAATACAAAAGTTTCAATGACTTCAAAGTAACTGGTCATCAAGATAAATTTCTGAGTGCAGATGCACAGTCCAGAGTCTACAAAAATGCGTAACTCGTGATTTTGCTGATGAGAATTGATAGCTGTCATTCAAAGCCCAGTGTTTACTCTCCAGACAGCGCTCTAAAGTTGGCACTCAGTGTGCACAGTGCTGCAGAGGCATAGTACAGGCAAAGGTCACCCACATACAGAGATGGTGAAACAGTGGGGGCCACTTCATTTACGATGCCACTTATAGCGATAGTGAACAGCGTTACACAGCCAGAACTGCTCCCTGAGGTACTCCAGTTTGCTGTACATTCTGATTGCTGAAAATTGAACCTATCTGGATCCGAAAAAGAGGGAGGGGGAGGGAGAGAGAGGGAGAGAGAGAGAGAGAGAGAGAGAGAGAGAGAGAGAGAGAGAGAATGAATTATGGATAACAAAGGGGGGGGGGGGGGGACTGGCCCGAAAACCGCACACATGCAGTGTAGACAGGACGTGATGTCGCCAGGTGATATCGTATGCCTTCTGTAAGTCAAAGAACACAGCAATCAGATGTTGACGATGCGCGAAAGCATTCTGCACTGCAGATTCAAGACGAACCCAGTGAGATCTGAGATCTATGGTGGACTGGAAGGTCTAAAAGCCACTCTGAAATAATGATACTTACTCTCCAGCTTCAAGGCACCAACAAAGACGGCAACTGACCATTCGTTTGAATAGCTTACACAGCCCATTCGTGAGATACATTGGCTGGTAGTTAGTCAAAATAAGGTCCTTTCCCAGTTTCAAGACAGGAATAACACACCACCTTGCTACCATTGAGAGGGAAATTCTCCTTTCCGCCAAATATGATTAAAAAGTCCAATGATATGTTGCATGCTGTCAGCACGATGTACACTCATTCTCATAAATTAAGGATAATTGCAGAATGTGGTGCCACACGACGTGGCACTACACAAGACTGGCGCTAATAGCATAGGCACATAGGCAACACACACGACACAGATCTGTAAGTCCACGGAGTTGAGAAAACCGTCCCGAAACACACGTGAAAACGCCACTGTTTCCTGTGCATGTACCCCGACATCAATATGGGATATGATCATCATGCACATGTACATAGGCCGCACAACGGGTTAACATACTCTGGATCAGGTGGTCGAGCAGCTGCAGGGGTATAGCCTCCCATTCTTGCACCAGTGCCTGTCGGAGCTCCTGAAGTGTCGTAGGGGTTTGAAGATTTGCAGCGATACGTCGACCGAGAGCATCCCAGACGTGCTTGATGGGGTTTAGGTCTCGAAAATAGACAAGCCATTCCATTCGCCTGATATCTTCTGTTTCAAGGTACTCCTCCATGTGGCAGCTCTGTAGGGCCGTGTGTTATCATCCATCAGGAGGAAGATGGGACCCACTGCACCCCTGAAAAGGCGGACATACTGGTGCAAAATGACATACCGATACACTTGACCTGCAATAATTCCCTGCCAAAGACATGCAAGGGTTTACGTCTACCAATCATAATCCCACCCCACACATCAAACCACGACCTCCATACAGGTCCCTTTCAAGGACATTAAGGGGTTGGTATCTGGTTCCTGGTTCACGCCAGATGAAAACTCGGCGAGAATCAATGTTCAGACTATACCTGGACTCAATCCGTGAACATAACCTGGGACCACTGTTCCAGTGACCATTGGTGTTCTTGATACCAGGCTTTACGGGCTCTCCACGACTAGGGGTCAGTGGAATGCACCTTCAGGTCTCAGAGCGAATGAACCATGTCTGTCCAGTCGTCTGTAGATTGTGTGTGTGGAGACAACTGTTCCAGTGGCTGCAGTAAGGTCTCGAGCAAGGCTACCTGCAGTACTCCGTGGCTGTCTGCGGGCACTGATGGTGAGGTATCGGTCTTCTTGTGGTGTTGTGCACAGCGGACGTCCGCACGTTTCCTGTCTGCTGGAATTGTTGCTATAATCTTGAGATCACACTTTGTAGCACATGGAGGCCCCGTACTACGAACTATTGTGTTTGACCAGCCTCCAGTCGCCCTAGAACTCTACCCCTCTTACGTCATCAATGTGTGTTCTTTGAGCCACTTTCAACACAGTCACCATTAGCGCGTCTGAAAACATCTGCACACTTACTCGCTGCACCGTACTCTGACATGCACCAACACACCTCTGCGTATGTGGGGTGCTTCCAGCGCCACCGTGCGACGACTGCAGGTCAAATGCACCGCATGGTCATACCCCAAGGTGATTTAAACCCGCAAACCGCCCACCAGAGCGTTGTTTCACCATGTATCAGCATTATCCTTAATTTATGAGCATGAGTGCAGTTTGAGCATTTGGTTGCGTATTTTGTCAGGTCCCAGGGCCATATCTCAACACACTGCTAAAGCGCTGTGAATCTCCCATTCACTAAAAGTGGCGTTGTATGATAGAAAGGAGTGTACATGGAAGGATAGTGGGCGGCGCTCAATAAGGTGTTTCCGGGTCAGGAAAGGAGGACGATAATTAATGCAAGCGGACACTTCAGGGAAGGGAGGCACAAAACAGTTGGTCAGTACCACTTATCAATGAAGATGTTACCACTGATAAGGGTGACAGGAACCCCCCATAGGTGGTGGATGGCCGCAAATGTGATGGAGTTTAGCCCATACTTGTGACGATGGGGTGTGGGATAGCATAGATGATACACATTGCTCCTAACACTCCTGTTCCCTTTCCTTTGTTAAAAATCGTGGTTTAGCCAGGAATTTCTTCAATGCTATTAAATTATCCATTGAAGGATGGCGCTTGTGCCGTTAACGCACCCTGCGGCATTCCCTGATAGCTATGGCTATATCTTCTGATGACCATGGCACAGGCAGTCGCCGGGATGAGCCAGAGGAGTAGGGGAATGTTTTTCTGCAGCATGTCATCCTGTACCACTTTGTTGATATCTGTCAAATGACTGGCTTCATAAATGGCTGTAGAGAAAGCCTACCAGTCAGATTTCCGAAGAGACCAACTTGGAACATGTTCTGAATGTCTGTGAGAGGAGAGGGAGAGAACAATACTAAAATGGCCACTGTTACAAAGAGCGCCACGGATGCACCACTGAATCAGGGGTAAGATACTCGGGCTGCAAACTGTGAGATCAATAGTTGAGTACGTTCCTGAAATGTGTTGCAGCTACAGTGTTGAGTAAGTAGACGTCCAATTCTAAATGGAGGTGTTCTAGTATCCGGCCTCTGCAAGACCGTCACCACCCCACAGACAATTATGGGCATTAAAGTCCCCCAGCAAGAAAAAGGTGGGAGATAGCACTAACCAGCTCTTGATAATGGAAAGGTCCAACTGGGGGCAAATAAACATCACAGACCGTTATTCGAATTGATGGATAAACAGCAATGGGCCCAACCTCTAGTTCAGTGGTAAGGGACATCTGCTCACCGAAAATATGAAAAGTGTATGAGCATACAAACCCCGCCGGGCACTCAACATTAACACGATTGGTACACCTGAGTTTGTAGTTCTTCAGAGCAGGGTGATGTGTTGCCATAAACTGTGTTTCCCAATAGCGCTACGCCAATTACGGAATAAGTAGCCAGTAAATGACGGAGTTCAGTTAGGTGGTGATAGTAACTGTTACAGTTTCACTAAAGGAGCTTTGCAGTCTGGTCTGAGAAAGTAGCGAATGGAAAAGATGGGCGTGATTGCATTATTACCAGGTCACAGTCCGCCTGATTGTGAGATACACTTTTTTTTTTTGGTGGGGTTTAAGGGCGAGATAGACTGTTGAGATGCATAGGCTCGACCTATGCGGGGGTGGGGAGCAGAACATCGGAAGCCTCAGAAAGTAGTTTTCTTTCTGCTTATCTTTCTTATCCTTGTGAGACTTCGATTTCTGTGAAGATTTGCCCCTTTTATCTTCTGGGAGTGAAGAGGATCATACTTTTCTCCTGGCCACAACCTGTGGCTACTGGCCTTTGCCTTGAGAAGGGGACACATTGACAGGTGTCCCCACTCCTGACAACACTAGAGGATGACTAGGCATCTCTGGAGACGCCAATGGTGTGGGAACCATCGTGGACACAGGGGTAGGATGCAAGGGAGCTGACATTCTGTCCCCCATCTATGGGGCAGATCCCAGAATACGACCAGGGCCAGGAGATGTCTTGCGAGACATTGTCATCGTGTGAGGTTTGCACTGTGTCACAACAGTCGCAAAATTTTAAATCTTATCGGTCGGATGAAGTCTTTCCAATCTTTTCTTTGCATCTTGATAAGACAGGCAGTCACGAGTGTTTTACACTCTCGAATTTTCCTTTCCCTCTTAAATACTGAATATTGTGGTGAATGAGGAGGGGTGCAGTTCGAGACAGTTGCCACAAAGAGGGTTGGTCAGAAGTGGTGCCCTCAGGGGATGCCCAACAGATAGCCTCATTAGAACAGTGGGACGACACGTGTCCAAGCATCTGGCAACTAAAACACCTCACAAGAGGAGGAAAATAAGGCTACACATCACACATATAAACCATGACAAGCTTCTAAGGTAAAACGTTGCCATTGAAGGCCAGAACAAAGCTCCAGTGTCCAGTCTAGTCACTTGGGGGTCTCTTCTGGATTCGACGAAAATATGCAGTGCACTCCACTATCCATTACAGGCTCCACGCCAGATTAGTATGCAGCTCTTCATCAGTTTGTAGCATTTGGTACTGACGAAAGAACACCTTGAATTCTACTGAGCTTGTTACGAAGAGAAATGGTGGCTGGTATATTTTGTATCTTTACACAGGCCTGAAGTGCCCATGATTGGTTGGCATGGGATGTTTTGATCAGCAAAGACCCACTTATCTTTTCTATTGCTGCAACCTCCCCAAACCGATCTTCTATGTTTTCAACGACAAACAGTGACAATGTTGTAGCGAAAGATACACTGCCAGTTCGTGAAAAACCAAGAACTCAGCGAACTGTCCACTGCCATTTCTCCTTACCTGGCTCTCGTCTTGAGGCTTCGTCAATGACAGAAATGACATACGACTGTAAACCTCGGCATACGACTGTAAACCTCGGCATTAAATTTGCTGTTCTTAACTGCTGAAACAGTTGTGTTAGCATCGCCACCATTAAGTTTGATCCTAATCCATTTCACTGCAGACAATTCACCCTGATACCACACCGATCGGAGGCTCTGCCCGTGGGCACCACCTGCAAAAGCAAGGGCCGCCCAACAAGCAACCGTTGCCTGGAGTCCCAGTACCTGAAAGTTGATAGGCACCTACTCCTTGGCTGACACAGGGAGGTTACAGAGCAGACATAGGTAGTGCGATCACTGAATTGTCAGGGGCTACCACCGAGAGGGTACATGACAACCTCACCACGACAGACTGGCTACCATGCTGGATTTCGGGTGCAGAGGTAGATAGGTAGACCCACTTGATTGGTAGGTGCAAAAGATAACAGCACACAGTGCAGAGTTAATGCATCGCCCTTCCCCAAATGGCCTGGACTTCTGTAAAATTTGGAAAATTGACATAAAACCCAAAATGAGGACCAGAATTCAAAAGGCCAAAACATATCACTGAAAAGCAAAAGCATAATCAAAACACCAAGGTGAAAACATCACCAAATAAAGACACCTATTAGTCGCCTCTTGCGACAGGCAAGGACGGGCCACAGGTCCCTGACACTGCAGGTGATTTCTCACTACAGGAAAAACTTGGAAAACTAGAGGTCAAATTCAAAAGAGGGCCAAAATTTACTACAGCCGAAAATTTCACGTAAAGTCAATGGATAAAAGAGTACACCAAAGAAAGCAGAACCTAGAGAAAGAGCCAGATCAGAATCAACGATTACCACCAGGAGTTAAAGAGTCTGAGAAGTAAAATCGTTGCACAGTATGTGGCAAAGAGTTCATAGTGTGCCAGTCTTTTTTGCACTTCCTACTTCATTTGTGGCTGGTCCACGGAAAGAGTCAGCAGCCCGTCTTATGGGCTTGAAATTATCTAGTGTTTAGCAGCAAGGTCGTTATGCAATATGTATTTTTGATGAAATGGGCGTTCAGAGTTTTGACTAAGGCTCACCGCAATGCACAACGCCACTCTTGTAAAGGTCTCTCACTGCACTTTCTTGAGCATTTCCGTGACAATCTCATGCTGATTAACCAAACCGTATATGAATGATGCTCTTCTTTCAATTTTCCCTTTCTCTTCCATTAATCCAACTTGGCACGGGTCACAGACTGATGGAACAACACTCAAGAATAGGTCGAACGAGGGTTATCTCACGTAGAACTACACTTCCTTAAGGCGTCGGCACACGGACCGAGCATCCGAACGTTGGGCGTTGAGCGTGCCGAGTTTCTGACGTCATAGCGTGGAATAGCACGTTCGGGAGTCTTTCTGAACGTGCAGAGCAATATCTGACATGTCAGATATTCTGAGCGTGCGTCTGAGCGTTGACCAATGAGACGTCACAACGCCACCTACGTCACACGTACGCCGTCTCCCTTCAGTACAGAGTTGTGAGGCGCCATATTGGCATTCATTTCAAGTCTATATGTATATATGCCGTTTCTGGGCACCAGCAAATTGAGAATCACTGGAAAACCCGTTGTTAACTGTGTGATTCGTTCCAATAAAATAATGACAAACATCATATTCGTATCGTAATTTGCGTCTTATGAGAGTAGGCTATTTGAAGGCAGTGACACACGGAAGATCCACCCAAAACGCATTGTTCTTGGTACAACTTCCTATAATTAAATTTCAGTTAGTAACATATCTACGATTAAGGTTGTCAGCAACGGTTAACATAAAATAATTGGAGGTCTCTCGTATGTTCTTTGTGTAGCGTAATGGGTAGCGTCAGTGTCCTGTGCTGAGGTGTTAATTGCGGCGGCGGTTCGAGTCTCGACGCCTGCATATTTTTTTTCTTAACATTCGCGATTTAATTGGATTCTGATACTTTATTATTAGTTTAATATAAGTATATATTATAATATCTGATGTTATGTAAACCATTTTTTGAGGGGTGACTATTCGATTGGCTTTATCTACAGGGCAGCTTGCCCTACTTATATAAAGATATTTTGCTCTTTTTTCTTTTACGCTTCGTAATTCAAATGTTGCAAAGATTCTGCAACTGGGGGGTAGGAACAGTCCTCACGTAAGACTGACCTTGGGGTTTTACTAAAATGTGGGAATGATGAAATAACCAAGGACCAATTTAGTACCGCACTGTTTGTAATGGAACCTTTATAAGCCTGTGTCCTTATTTATTGGACATTGTACTTTCCTTTTCGTGGACGATGCAGGAA
Source organism: Schistocerca cancellata (assembly GCF_023864275.1). NCBI lineage: Eukaryota > Metazoa > Arthropoda > Insecta > Orthoptera > Acrididae > Schistocerca > Schistocerca cancellata. The sequence goes on from NC_064626.1 coordinate 888,055,657, forward strand.
ATGTGCGTTTTAATAGAGCTAACGTGGGAATCTTACGCGCGCCCGTTAAGTAAACAGTGTGATTTACGAACTGGAAACATCCCACAACTGCCGCTAGAGTGCGTCGCGATACCGTATATCACGCTGGGGCCCACGTAGCGTATGCACAATTCGCACCGTTCCTGAGCGTTCAACAGCACGTTGAACTTGGCACGCTCAACGTTAACGTTCGGCAGCAAGGTCCGTGTGCCGACGGCTTTAGGTGCGTTTACATGGGCCATATTGTAGGTCATATTTGGCCGCAATAGCGTTTCCGTCAACATTGCTGCATTGTGGCTGCAATACACAACAATTTTGCGAAATGGCTGGGCAATATTGCTGATGTTGCCGATCTATTGCCGACAGATTGTCGATGTTGTCCATCAAGGGCTGAGAATATTTCGTATAGCAGGGCAATTTTTGTCCTTGCCTCTAAATGGTTCCCTCTCACTGTCACCTATCTTTTCTACTTCTCTCCCCGGTGGTACTGCAGTCACAAGTGAGCGAAAATAAAATCGCTTCGCTTTTACGCGAAGGTTTCCACGCGTGCTTATAGTTGCCTATTTTGTTAGTTGTTGTTTGTTGTTAGGTGGTTGCGTACAGTAATGGTGGAGTGGACAAACGAGAGGACTATGAATTTCATATAGGCGATTTATCTACGACCAGAGCTACGAAGCATAGAAAGAATGTTTACAAAGTTCAAAATCTGAAAAAGCATGCACGTTGTTGCCGATGAGACCGGAATCAAGTTTGATTCAGTTGTAAGTTTCATCACGCGAGTTTCCGCGTTGCTTCTAAACTGCTTATAGATGAATGGTGCGTTTTAGAGAGGTATGTTAAATTTCTATATATATCACCAGTAGCTAAAAACCGAAGGGTGATCGCCAGTCTGCTTGTAACTGGTATACATTCTCTCATATTTGTATAGTTTTTGGCAATTCTCGACCTGAACAACTGCTTTTACGAGAGATTCGTAATCGTGGAAATGTGTGTCCAACATCAGTTAAAAGAGTTAAATTTCTGAAGCATCCTGCCTACTTAAAAAAGAACGCATCCACACACCTCTCTTTCTCCTGTTATTCCTAACTTTATTCCTCGTGTGATGCAAAAGCAGTGGAGCCGCACCCACTTCCACTAGCTAACATTCGTCCATTTTGTGGAAACTGTGTGATCTCTTGTAAAACCTCCTGGCCCTGAATGTATTGCCGCGAACAAAGCCGGACAATAGCGGCTCGCTATGTTGTTGTGCATGTGGCTACATGTTTCTGGAAAGTACTGTCAGGATATACCGTCGGATATATGCCATTTTTATGGCTCGTGTCAACGTATCTTCAGAATTCTTCGAATAAATGTGAGCCTGGCATACGCCTTCCTCGCGGTTAGATTTTCCACCTAAAATCGGGCCAGAAAGCAATTCCTAGGTTGCTATTTATGCCAATGTGAGAGCGACGATCGCTCAGTCAAACAATAACGGATATTTACGCAAATTACACTATATTTCTTTACGTTGCGAATTAGCTGCCAACATCTGGTTCGGACATTAATCGTCTACAGTCTTTCTGCATTTCGTAACATTCTATCTTTTAAGTACACCCGACGTCATCTTGACTACTGACTGCAAGAACACCAGATTGAGTTCTAAACACAGTTGTATTGAGTATTCCGTACACAGCTATTTTGTTTACCAGGTGGCACTGAGGAATGCACCCATGGCTTTATAAAATTAAGAAACGCGCCATCAACCTGAGCAGCGCTATCTACCGCCTTCAGCATCTCATTAATGACTACAACATGCTGCGTTTCACACGACTGATGCTTGCGGAAACCACGTTGATTCCTTCACCGGAGTTGTTCGTTTCCAGGAGTCATACACGACGCAACTTAAGTGCTCTAATTCTACATTAAATCGACGTCAGTAAGATATAGAGTTTTTCACTTCAGTATTGCAACCCCTCCTGGAGAGACAAGTGTCTTTTCTAGTCACATTCATGCTCCCTTGTTCCAGTGACCTACGGATAAATTCATGTTAGAAAACTGGCCATTTCCTCAACATATTAAGCATAAAATCTATAGCGCACCCTTTCATCAGGTCCTATTGCATAGGGAAGTTATTCAAGTCGGCGCTCAATTTGTATTCGTGCAGAAGTTGAACGTAGGAAATGTGTTATCACAGGTGCAAGTTTCGAAAGCCGGAATGTGATGTTTCGCCCTTCGTTATATCATATGCCGTTCCGGTGCTGTCACGGTAAACGAGTATTTGCACAGATGACTTTGTTCCGCTGACTGATTATACGTATAATCAAAACTTTCTGGATTTTAGACAACTCCTCAGGTAATAACTCTCTTTGGAATTCAATGAACACTCTCCTAGCTTAATATTTGTTTTAAGTACAAGGTGTACAACTTTGCTTCCGCCGTTTTTCCCCAACATTTGAGGCTTTAATGAAACAAATTGGTTACACATGTATCATTCAACGTATTTTCCATCGCTGGCCACTACGTTCTCCCATCTTTCAGGCAGTGTACGAATCCGGCGTCGAAAAAACTGTTCATCTTTTGAAGCGATCCACGAATCGATCCAATTTGTGACTTCTTCACGAGATCGGAAGTGTTGGTCAGCCAGGCCGTGCGCCATTGATCTAAACAGGTGGTAGATGGAGAAATGTCTAGGGCCGAGCGTCGGACGAGTGGCGGCCGTGCTCCGGCCCGTTCCTGCAGGGGCCACACATGACCGGGGCACGTCCGTGTCTTTGTTGTTCCTTGTAGTGACTCGGACGCGTTGATGTGTGTTTCTGTTTGTGAAAGCTGTAAAGCATGTTCACTAATTTTCATAATAGTGAATTAGGACTTACAGCACTTGCTTTTTAGACGAAGAGGAAAAAGAACGAAGGCAAACAAGAAAAAGAAAATTATGGATCCACAGTGCCTGGAAAACAAGACCAGTACAGGGAGAGTTTCGAACATTATTTCTCATCTCATCTGTAGATGGAAAGCACGTAACAATACAGGCTCCAAACAACTCAGGAAGTCTCTATTGGAATTACAAAAAAACATATTCCATTGTGCTTCTTGCTGTGGTTGATCCATGTTATAATTTTATTGCAAGAGACGTGCGAGCGTACGGAAAAAACTCTGATGGAGGCATTCTAGTAAATTCAAACCTTGGATAGTCATTGGAAAACAATACGCTTAGCGTCCTAAAGAGTAAAACTTTGCCCGGAACTGATGTTGAACTTCCAATGGTAATTGTAGGCGATGAAGCTTTTCCTCTCAAAACATACTTGATGCGACCAAATCCTCGCAGGAACTTAACAAATGATAAGGCTATATTTAATTATCCTTTGAGTCGGGCAAGAAGAATATCCTAAAATGCATTCGGTATATTGCAACAGAAATTTCGATTATTTAGAAGAATCCTTCCGGGAGATCCTAATAACCTTACAATGATTCTGACGGCTGCGTGTGTCCTGTACAACTTTATTCGAAAAATGGAAGGTTATAGGGTGCCCAAACAGAGGATGGATGAAAAGGAAACTGCTGAGGCATCCGGAAGATCATCAAATCTTTGAAACCTGCCTCGAATTCGTGGGAGATCAACAGATGCTGCATTTGCTGTACGAGAACAACTCAAAAAATTCCTGAATTCTCCACAAGGGACTGTGGAATGGCAACAACATGTCGCCTTGGCAATGTAACGATGACATAAACCAAACATCTGTTTGTAAAATAAAAAGTAAATAAATATCTTTCGGGTATTAAAACTTGTATAGTTTTTATCTTACCTTTGGCTTGTAGATCTGTTGTAATTGTCTTCCTAACTCTGTCTTTGTACTCGATATTCCTGTAGTTTTCACTTCCCTGATCGTAAAGAACAGGAAACTTACGAACTACTTCTATTAGTCGTTCCACATCCATGTTTTGTACACAGAGCAGTCTTGCGCAGTTGCACAGCTCGCAAGACAATTCTAGCGTCAGGCAGTGTCCGTCACGTGAAAAATTAAACACGACGAATTCCGCCCGGCCCTGCCCCGGCCCGTTGACGTCCCCCGTGCGCGGCCCGGTCAAGTGGGGCCCGCTGCATTTGTTCTAATGATGTATTTCGTTGTCCGGGTGACTGCCGATACTCGGACGTGCCTCGGCACTGACACGGTCCGGGCATGTGTGTCCCGACCTTAAAGAATACGGCGGGTGGGGTAGGACTTCCCAATTTAATGTTTCCAAGTACGTTTTAACCTCTTGCGACGTGGGGTCAAGCGTTGTGTTGCAAAATCACTTAATCGTGCCTCTCGCTGTATTGGGACCGTTTGTCTTTTATGCTCTGCTCAAACGCATTAATTGCGTTCGATAACGAGCACCTGTGATTGTTTCACTTGGTTTTAACACCTAATGGTACACGACGCCGAGCTGGTCCCACCAAATGCAGAGCATGATCTTGGAGCCGTGAATATTCGGTTTGGCCGTCGACGTGGAGGCATGGCCGGGATATCCCCATGATTTTTTGCGTTTAGGGTTATCGTAATGAACCAATTTTCGTCCCCGGTCACAAAGCGATGCAGAAATCCCATTTTTGTCTCTGAAGCTACCGTTCACAAACACATATACGCCGCTCAACGTCTCTTGGTTTCAGCTCACACGGGACTAAAGTTCCTTCTTTCTGAATCATGCCCATAGCCTTGTGGAGTTTTGAAATGGCTTGCTGTGTCACTCCCACTAACCGTGCCAATTCTTCTTCATTTTGACGCGAGTCTTCACTCAGCAATGTCTCCAATTCTGCATCTTCGAAAACATTCTCTCTTCCACCACTATTCCGGTCTACGATGTTAAAATCGCCGTTCTTGAAGCGTTGAAACCACTCACGACATGTTCCTTCACTAATAGCGTCCTTACCTATAGCTGTTGTTTTTCAGCAAATGATTGGGCTTGCTATGAATGCAGCTATCTGGTTTCGCACTTATCCTAATATTGACGAAGAAGCATCTTGGTTCTTTGCCATTCCGTATTACCTTCCATGGTAATTGTTGCTGACTCCTCAGGTAGTTTCTAATGACATATATACTGCACTTGTTAAATAACTTTCTATTATATAAACTTTCATTTGACACCAATGATCAACAATGCTATAACAAACTCGTGGTCGGTGGTACCGATCACTCCCTTACAGAAAGCCAATTCGAAACAGTCACGCGGATGTGTCTATACTGTTAAGATGAAATTACAAGCAAAACAAATCCTGCGCCATACACGTCGAGACGACCTACCCGCTGTGGGCGCAACCACTGTTTACGCATCATTAGTCTTTTAGTTATTAACGAATCAAATCTCTCTTGTTATACAAGAAAGTTCGACCAACGTGCGAATAGCCTTTTTCATGACAATTATCCCAATACAAAAGGGGCATGTGCCGACAGGTATGTAGTCGAACCATCAGCATAAGTGATGTTCAAATTAGTACCGTGTATTATGTAGAATAGTCAGGTGGCATGAAATAAATAAAAATGTTAAAGTTTGCCGATGGCGTATTTCTGTCCGAGATGGCAAGGAACTTGACGATAAGATGAATGGAACGAACAGTATCTTGAACAGAGGTTTTAAGATGAGCATCAACAAAAGTAAAATAAGATTAAAGGGGTGCAAGCAAATTAGATTAGGAAATGAGACAATAAAAGTAGTAGACGAGTTTTGCTACTCAAACAGTAAAATAACTGATGGCAGTAAGTAAATAGCACCATAAGCTTGTCTGAAAATGGGAAATTCTTTAACATCAAATATCAATTTAAGTATCAGGAAGTCTGTTTTTAATGTATGTGTCTGCAGTGTAGCCTTATATGGAAATGAAACGTGGACGATAAACAGTAACACGAGAATAGAAGCTCCTGACATGTGTTACAGAAGAAAGCTGAAGATTAGATTCGGAAATCTGATATAGCCTGTACACAGTGGAAGTTTTCGTACATGCGCAAAGAGATGTCACAAGTGAAAGTCACAATGTAGAACCTATAACCTTTCTATCAGCAGTCTGATTCGCCCAGTCTAAGAAACGAAGTAGTATAAAATGTCTTTTCTTATTAGTACCATAGGTTACTTCCTCTATATTACAAGTGCTAGTGATATTTTTAGGTGTGTATCAGCGGAGACGTGATTCTCAACAGAACTACTTAGATATTGCAGCATCACATAGTGACCTATCCAAAGTAAATACTCGTCGACAGACACGGCCTCTCACACTCTTCCTTCGCTAAAGAGTGCCGAGGTCAGTTGAGGCAGCTTTCACTTGACTGCTTAGCTCGCTGACCCTTCCAATACTTCAGTCACTGGCATATGCTCCTCCTCCACTCGTGGCAACATAGCAGGGGTGAATCAGAGGAACCACTTACAAATTGGGGTTTTATATCACGTCTGATAGGTCAAGACGTTAATTTTTATGTGCTCCCTTGTCAAAAATTGGAACTAAAAATAAGAAAGCATGTTTCTTAACTTTAAGCATCCTGTTAATCTCTAAGTGCAAAACGTATGTCCCAAATAACTTCTTTCAAATCCAGTCAAACAATTTCTCATTTCAGTTCAGTTGATTGTTCTTCACTAAAAGAACATCAAATGTCCACTTACAATAAAGTTTCATTTCTCGAATACAGTTTTTATTCGATTAAAAGGTATCTGCGTTTACTTCAGATCCATCTTCCAATAATACTAGTCTTCGTGGGAAACTTTAAACCAAACACTAACGCCAATTACTTTTGAATGAATAATATCAGAGGTTTCAATCAAAAGATGTAAAAAGCATTACGTGTGACTAGGGGTCCAACAAGGAATTTTTGGATTCTTAATCTCCCTCCAATAGACAGCCGGGCTACACATGAAAAAATAAGAGCTTTTCTAGAAATACATGTAGTTCCGAGCACGCAGATGATTAGATTTTTCTAACGTATCAGCATATTCCTTTTTTTCCAACTCTGAACACACTGGAAGAACTGAAGATACGCCTTTCAACCTGGCTACTTTCCGTATTCATTTTTTGATCTCTCAATTTCCAGCATTCGGCCATAACAGATGCAGGATACAGAGTTTCATTTTACAATAACTTCACTTTACAACCACGTAATGCACATTTTAATTTTTGACAGATGAAAACACAAGAAAGGAAGATACATCGCTCGCAGTAATCTAAAAAAAAAACTGACATTTATGAGAACGCTAAATATTGCATAATCAGCATAACTGCAATATCTAACATACAGAACAGGCTGCTCAAATATACCCAGAAAAGTTAATAGTTCTACACTTCCGTTCATATAATCTCCTGTAAGTCTATCCCTAGAGACTGGTGTGCATCCTATGCAATGATCCAGAGATATAACATTCAAAACGTATCTCTTGTCCCGATTAAATTTAACAATTTGGTGAAGCGGACTATATACAATTATCAGTTCAATGAGATATGAGTGAACTATTTAATAACATACAATTGCATTTGTTGTAGGATCACAGTCTCGTACCCACCTGGAAAGCCGTGCGCCTCGCCTCTTGTGGGACGAGAAGGTTGCCGTCCGGAGGATAAACGACGAGGGTCGGTACTCAAACCCCGCTTCGGTTACACGATTCGCAAACATTCGGGGGGGGGGGGGGGGGGAGACAATAATATCACACGCAAACAGTTGGGGTATAGTGAAGTTAAAATCATCTGGGTTGTTAGGCCGCGTCATATTTCTTCAAACAATCGACGTTTGAACCCCTCTGAGGGGATCTTCAGGATATTGTGGCGTCCATGACCAGTGCCGCTTTCTGTTCTAAAAGGGGAGTTTTCCCACACTTGTGCTGGGTAAGTGGCATTATTGGGTAAAAATTTTGGGCTACCATTTGTGGGCCATCGTCATTGGGTAGTAAGAGAAGTTTTCCCGCGATAATGCTGATAAGAGGGTTTATTGGCTAAAGCTCCTGTGGCTACCATTGGCGGGCCAATGGCATTCGTTAGAAAGTGATTTTTCCTGCACTTATGCCGGAGAAGAATTACTTGTTAAAATTCCATCCAAGGTGGTAACGGCGTGGCGACAGGAAGGGCATTCGGCCACCCCTTAAATTACCGATACCGAACTTGTGCAGATGTGGGACAAAGGCACAGGAGGAGGAGGAGGATTTTTGAACACCATATTCGCCACCGACTGTATTATTTATTACAATTTCCACATTCGTGGAACGTTGGTTTCGCTCCATCTGGCACGTTGCGATGTTCGGTCTGTTCAAACGTGTGTGAAATCTTATGGGACTTAACTGCTAAGATCATCAGTCCCTAAGCTTACACACTACTTAACCTAAATTATTCCAAGGACAAAAACACACACCCATGCCCGAGAGAGGACTCGAACCTCCGCCGGGACCAGCCGCACAGTCCATGACTGCAGCGCCTTAGACCGCTCGGCTGAACCTGCGCGGCGATGTTCGGTTTGCGAGGTGCTCAACTGAGCAGTCATCAGCGCCCGTACGAAGTCCCAATTTTTTCACATTCCATTTTTTTCACAATCCAATGTACCACTGTCACGAATGATGATCACGATGATGAAATGACGAGGACAACACAAACACTCAGTCCCCGCGGACACGTTCCGAGGTGTTGCACGAAATCCAGAAGACGAACAGCGTGCTCATCTTTTCATGAAATCAGTACTCTACTGCAAGGCACAGTCTAAAAAAACGTAATTTGACACCCACCAGACAAGAGGGAGACAAGACAATAAAAGCGAATCATGGCATCACACAGTCACGAGAGTCGTGCACTAACTACGAGAGAAGAATTGCCAAGGAAAAAGTCAGTGCCTAATACTGAAAGCTGGTTTATTATGAACACACAACAATGCACAGATGTAATTTCACGGTATATTAATAATTTTTACTTGTGGACCGTCTGACAGCAACTGAATAAAACAATTTTAGTGCCATACGCGTTTCGCCTTAATTTTCTGTAAGGCATCATCAGTGGCAGGTTGCGTGGACAATTTCCCACATATTACGCTCCTGTTGCATTTTCGGTGTTGTTTCTGAGAAACCAAAATATTGCTTTAAAACAAGCGTTCTGTGCATAGTGTTGTGGAATGGCGAAAAAACCGCAAATTGGCGTTCATAAGAAGAAGAACACCACCAAAAATGCAACAGGAGCGTAATATGTGGGAAATTGTCCACGCAACCTGCCACTGATGATGCCTTGCAGAAAATAAAGGCGAAACGCGTATGGCACTAAAATTGTGTTTTCTTCAGTTGCTGTCACACGGTCCATAAGTAAAAATTATTAATATACCGTAATATTACACGCAACTGAGGAAGACAGGACTATAAAAGTTGAAGATGTAATTTCACTTTATTCTGAACAAAGTTGTCTTGATTCAAATATTTTCTACGTTTTTAATAAGACCTTTCGGATGCCAACCCGAAAACCACGTTCTGGTTAGCTTTATATCTTCGATTCGTGACTCAGGACTGTAACAAAGCCAATTGTCTCTTATATCCAGTTATCCTTTAACAAAGCTGCGACGTGAAATCAGCCCTGATATTAGCCTTGATCAGATAAACTTCCCATGATCAAAATCCGTGAATCAATTACGTCTTTCATTATTTTTATATGAAAATGGCGATTACCGTGGCTTTGGCGAATGGTAGAGCGTCGGTGACAGCGTAGCGGATGAGAGAATGCAGCCGTCTTGTATGTCGAATTCGAAATTCACTAACAAGGGGAGGCCGCCAATTGTGACATTCCGATTCGATTCATACTGTGCATCATATAAGCTCATGGCCAGAGGTGTAATGTGGCAAAGCACCAAGATGCACTTCTCAGCCGTTGTCGAGAAAACGACAGTTAAAAGAAACCGTTGCGGTGTAATACTCTCTACGCTTAATAATTTTCTACAGCGTCGTGGCGCAGCGGTAAGCGCTCGGGTTCGTAATCCGAAGGTCGCCGGATCGAATCTCGCGCCATGCAACTTTTTCTTATTATTTGTTTTTTTGTAATTCAAATGTACACACACACACACACACACACACACACACACACACACACACACACACACACACACACAAAATCCATCGTCCACCACCAATTGTCTTCTCCGATTTTTGCCGATATGATACGATACGCGTGGTATACATCAAACCTGACGAACGATAGAACAATTTTTCAGAATGTCGATCAGGTGTGTTTCCCAACAGATAATTTAAAATACAATTGTTCTTGTAAAAACGCATCGTTTATCAGATGTGCTCGATGTCGTGCTGTTTTCTGCTTTCCATGTTTCTATGATAACTATCACTCTGGTTCGCGCGATACTCCAGCTACTTCTGGTCACCAATTGTTAATTATGTGCGAGTGTATACCTAACTTATCAATAAATTGAATCCACTTGAATATTATTTGTGATATTGTGTTTTATTTCAGGTTTTATTTTTCCACGACAAACGACTTTCAACAACTTATTATATGCATAATTATTGCAACTGTCGATTTTCTCGACAACGGCTGAGAAGTGCATCTTGGTGCTTTGTCACATTACACCTCTGGCCATTAACTTTTATTATGCGCAGTATGAATCGAATCGGAATTTCACAATTGGCGGCCTCCCCTTGTAAGAGTTAAATTCGACTCGGTGGACTGCCACTGTTTTAGACGGGTTATTTGCTCCAGATTCTCCGAAGTTAATAAGTAACATGCTTTCCTTACTAGATTTCCTACAGAGATTTATACTTTGTATTAAAGTTCCATGCCAATGTCATTTATATGTGATTTTGACAGGTTCTTCGTCAGTCACAGAGACCAGGTGCGAAAACACTGTAAAAAGAATATATGTTGGCTGTCTGGGAATTAACTGAAATGACGTGTAACCACTGCTGAAGTGCTCTCACTTAACAGCCTCTTCCCTTTCTAAGATCTGAATGTGAAAGTGTCTTAAGTTCTCCCTTATTTCAGCAACGACGCCTGTTGATGCAAAAGGAATTCCCCAAAAGTCGACCCGAGACGTCGCGTTCGCGTCCACCCCCGTATGCCACTATGAAGTACTGCTGAAGACAATCTTAGCAGTCAACACGAAAAATAGTGGTCCATTCTGAACTGACGAAGCAATCTGTCCGTAATGTGGCCAGCGTGCTGCTTACACCACACAATATAGCTTTAAATTAGCAGAATCCGTTATCTGTTTTGACGGCAGTTTTTCCCTTTTTCAGCCTCGTCAACTATCTGCCAGTAGCCACTCTGCATTTCCTCGGTGGACAAATTCTTCATTCCTTCAAAACAGTCTAGTGTGCCATCGATTTGACGTAATAGGTATAGACATTTATGGTTATTTTATAACAGTACAGGGATGAATATTATTTCCTTCAATGAGAGTCTTCGGAGAAGACAAATTTCATTCTCTGGCGGTTCAATAATTATCTCAGTACGTCTTCAACGCTTCCAACTTATCTGTTTCTTAGCTGAGGTTATCCCATATGTGCATTGACTAATACGAGGATAATCCAGACAGATACTGCATCGGAAGGTGCAAGGCACATCTGTATAAATGCCATATCTTTTCTATCATGATCTCAGCAATGCAGATCCAGAAAATAGAGTACCTACACAGCTGCACGTCATAAACGCCAGCAAGAGTCTGTCGTTCTGTAAGCTCAACAATAGGATCTGGACTTTGAAGACTTTCAACATCCATTCTACGTCTACATACATAGTCCGCAAACCACGTACAGTGCAAGGCGGAGGGTATCACATAATAGCACTGCTAGTCATTTCCTTTCCTGTCCAATCGCAAACAGAGCGAGCGAAAATCTACCGTCTATAAGCCTCCGTATGAGTATGTGAGAATTCCTAAGGGACCAAACTCCTGAGTTCATCGGTTCCTAGACTTACACACTACTTTAACTTGTGCTAAGAACACACATCCATGTCAGAGGGAGGACTCTAACCTCCGGCGGGAGGAGCCGCGCAATCCATGATATGGCGGCCTCTCCGCGCGGCAGTCGTTCTCATATGGTGGCTCTCTGAATTTCCTCAATAGTGCCTTGCGGAAGAAAAAGTTCTTTCCTTATGGGATTTTCATTTTGAGTTACGGGGTATCTCCATTATACCCGCGTGTTGATCGAAACTGCCGGTAACAAATCTGGCAGCACGCCTCTGAACTTCCTTTGATTCGACCTGGAGGGAATCTCAGACTCAAGCTGTACTCAAGAATGGGTCGCATTAGTGTTCTATACGCACTTTCCTTTACAGACAAGCCGCACTATCCTAAACTTCTCCCAATAAGCCGAATATGATTGTTCATATTACCTTCTAGTCCTTACAGGTTCATTCCATTTCACATCATTCTTTAACGTTACACCTACATATTTAATCAATATGACTGTGTCAAGTAGCACACTGCTGATGCTGTACTCTAATATTACAGAATTTATGTCCCTACCAACCTGCATTTAACTTCATTCTTCTACATTTAGAGCACGCATTACACCAACTAGAAATTTTGTCTGTCATCTTGTATCCCTCTACAGTCACCCAATGATGACACCTTCCAGCACACCACACTGTCATCAAGAAACAGCAGCATACTGCTTCTCACCTTGTTAATCAGATCACTGACGAATATAGAGAATAAGAGCAGTCTTATCACACTTCCCTGGGGCACTCCTCACGATACCTTTGGCTCTGATGAACACTCGCCATTGAGGACAACATATTGGCTTCTATTACTTAATAAGTCTTTGAGCCATTCATATATCCGGGACTCTAATCTGTATGTTCAGACGTTCAACAACATGCAGTGAGGCACCTTTCAAACACTTTCCAGAAACCTGGGAATGTGGAATCCACCTGTTGCCCCTCATCCATGTTTCACATGACGTCCTGAGTAGAAGGGGCAAGCTGAGTTTCACTCAAGTGATGTTTTCTGAATCCATGCTGATTTGTGGACAAAAGCTTTTCCATCTTAAGGAAATTTATTATATTTAAACTCAGAATATGTTCAAGAATTCTGCAGCTATTCCATGTTGAGGATACTTGGGTCTTTTTTTTTGTGGTTTTAGGGCGCACAACTTCAATGGTCATTAGCGCCCAGACTACTCTAAGAATGCAACGCGAGGCACAAGTTGACAACAACAACTAAAAGGGAAAACACGATAAAACGACAGACTGACAGGCATAGGATGGGATACTTGGGTCTAATTTTGCATGTCCGTTGTCTGTCCTTAAATAGAGGAATCAACTGAACTCTCTTCCAATTGTCTGAGATCTTGCACTGGACAAGATATCTGTGATAAATGCAAGCTAATTAAGTGGCCAATGCTGCAGAGAACTCTGTAAAACCTAATTGTGATTCCACCAGCACCTACTAAGTTGATAGTTTTCAACTCTTTCAGTTGCTTCTCTACACCTAGGATGCCTATTTCTACTGTACACCAGTCAAACAACTAGTATGTTTGCAAGATCCTCCAGTGTAAATACTGTCTTAATCATGAATTTAAAAACTGAACTTTGTAGTGCCACTGATTGGCCAGACAACATTTTCGAAAGCATAAATTAACTTCTTGCATTTGTTTTTTATAGAACTTTTTTTTTGCACCAATATAAGTTGCTTCTGATTTGTATACAGCAGAGCTAAAGTCTCTTTTCATCAATGCTCTTTGAAAGTATTTCTTTAGCAAAAACAGACTGCCATCACTGTCAAATAAAAATGAAATTTCATTTTCATACAAAAGGTCTGAACAACAATAAAATTCTCAGGAAATCACAGACTGCATTTCAGAAGCATTGCTTGACTGAGAATGACATTTACATGTTCACTGACCAAATTTTACAAGCATTAAATAAAGAAATAGCACCAGTTGGTATTTTCTATTACCTGACTGTGTGAATCAGTATTATCCTAGAGACAGAGATTTCATGGACTGATGGATGTCATGTATAATCAGAAAAATACAGAAATAATAATACAACCAATGTAATCAGGGGACTGACCAGGGAGGAATCACGTGGTTCCACAGTACTCAATTTTAGGTCTGCTGCTGCTTCTCATGTAAGTAAACAACCTTCTGTCTAATACACAAAGAACAGAATTAATTCATTTTGCAGATGACACCAGTAATGTTATCAGATCAAATCTGACAGACAGCATTTAAGCCAAATTTGAAAACAAACTGAAAAATGTCTCCTCAGAGACTTCTATTCCATAGAAGTTCTATTACTGTAATGTGTAAAACTTGGTGGGTAGGAATTACAAGTGCACATTTATATTTAAAAACAAAATTATAAATGGTCAGCATGTAGCCATACTTATTTTGTGTAATGTGAATATAAAATGACTCACTCTACAGCATTATGATTAATCACGCAAATGTTCCATGGATCATGAAACTAATTGAATCAAACAATCATAAGATGCATTCGGATATGTTATCCTCATTAATATAGAAACTTACGCACAAAGCAGGGACGCTATATTTCTATGTTACATGCACATGATATGCAGTAGCCAGCTCCTTAGAAACTGAACACTTGTTCAAATCAGATTAGGATGGTGTAAGGAATTTGCCATTCACTGGAGCTTTCATGCTCACCTAAAAGTTGTCTGGGAAAATAATGGGAAACCTAAATTAGGATGCATGGAAGTGAATCAATATAAAAAGAAGGGTGGGGAACAGTATGACACAATCACCAAGAGAAGAAAACAATAAGAAATGCAGCTGGCAAACCAGCTAGAGCATGACTGATTATGAGATAATGATTCTACTCATCTCTGAAGCTATTTAGTGCATTACGAAGAGTGTTAGAAGCCCATCGGAATTGCCATAAAAGGAAGGAACTGTTTATTCACTTAAAATAAAGAAAATGGCATTCAGACTGTAGGTGGAATCAAGGTTAAAACTTTTAAGTAGTTGAAGCTCAGGTATTTCTATCATTATATTATCCCCTTGTTGCTGTAATTTCAACAAGTCGTCATCTGAAGTGCATAGCTTTCCACGAAAAATAGGCCCACATAATCTGTGTTGCCACTGTAAAAGTCTCTCAGTTTGGCAACTTCTTGTCCTATCCTCACCTAATCCTATTATACTTGTATATACTATTTCTGTAATGTATCTGACATGTCCTACAAAGACGAATAAATAAAAAACAAAGCAATTCTCCTTGTAAATGGAATATCCACCACATTACCAAAGTTGTAACTGTGAACTTTATCATGAGTATACCAAGAGGAATTATCCTAGCAGCAGAGCCCGTAACTGCACCGCCTTCCAGAGTAACTAAATGCAGTGTCAACAATCCCTTATTTAGTAACCCGAGGCCTTCATTTCTGTCGTTAGGCAAGGTGGCAATAAGGTTCGACTCCTGGTCTAGTGGTTAGCATCGCTGCGTCCAGATCGCGGTGTTCCAGGTTTAATTCTCGGCCGGGTCGGAGATTTTCTTTGATCGGAGGCTGGGTGTTTGTGTTGCCGTAATCCTTGCATTTCTTCTTCGTCGACGCACAAGCCGCCAAACTGGGGGCGAAACAACCCCAGTCTGGTCTCCGGCCAATAATGCCATAGTATCATTTCATTGAAAGAAGACCTAGAACGCAATCTGCACTTAGAGAGAAAATGGAATTCGCAGCTACTAAATTTTTTCATTCACCAATAGTATGTACTACTAGCGTTCCAAACCTCTATTTTGTTCAAGTAAATACGAAAGAGTCCTCCCTCCTGCACACACTTAGCGGCATCTACAGCTCTTCATATCACCATAAGGAAGGCTTTTCGCCATAAGTAGTAGACTGATATACCAGAATCAAAATCTGACTGGGCAGATCTGTGCACGGTACATACAAAATAAGCGTAGGCTAACTTACACGAGCCCTACACACGCACCAACCAGTCGACCAACTGGATGTGCGGCGGCATTTTGACCGACCGATCGAAGAACATTCCCCGTCGGGATGTTAGGGCCATCCGACGGCTGAACTCCGCAACTGTGACAACAGTTCATCTTTTGCAATGCGCGTGGGATTAAATGCTGATCTAATATACGCGACAGGGTGCGTGACGAGTGAAACTGACCGGTTAAATATTGGATGTTTGAGAGACACGTGGTGCGAGGAGCATAGCGATATAGATGCAATAAATGTATGATGGTTTCCTGTGACATATAGAATAAAAGTCCATTGACCTTCTGTATTTCAGTTTTAAGGTTTTATTTCCGACACTTACCGGAAATGAAATCTAAAAACCGACATATCGACTTCAGTGGACGTTAATTCATAGAATATATTTGCGCCATTGTTACAAGTGCTAAAAAAAGTCCAGCCTATATCCAAAAGCTATGTTATGAAGAGCAACTTTTTTTACAAGTCTGATTCATTTTTTATGTACCTGTTTTCATTAAATGGTGTTCTCCCATCGTATGCAGTCAAACTGCTTCGAACCTGGAACGAGTTTCTTAAACTTACATGTCATCTAGATCATCTTATATGCTACGTACACAACTTAAGTTTACATAAAGGATTTTCGTTTGTTTTGCTTTACAACGACGTATTTCCTCAGTCAACTGTACATCACGCTGCAGGTTTCAGGAAATATTTTAGTTTATAATTGTGGGGTACAACAGCAGTGAATTTTAGGTCGTCCTAACTTCTACCAGTATCTAGAAGCCGTAATACAGCTAACAGTCTCTCGTCGCAGCTTGAGCCAATCTCATGACTATTCCTACTCGTTAAGAATGGTTTGATGATCAGCAACTCCCAAATGAATCATTTATCCACTATTAGATAATTACGAAAATCACCGAACCCCGCTGCTTAAGTAACAGAACGTGGGGGAATTTCTTTCCTTGCATTAGCCACTTCTTTGCCCACAGCTCTCTTCTTTCGGCTTTGTTGGTGCCGACCGCCAAGGCAAAAACCCGCCTTTTTTTCTGTATGAAACAAAGCGGGATCTCATAGAACAAATAGAATGATCTTCAGATAAACAAACCACAATAATAGGACGGCGCTGTGATCGTTGACTTCAGTTGGTCGAGACGTGTGTAGGCTGCCACGAAATTGGTCCGTCGGTCTGCCAATAAATTTGTGGATTTGTAGGGGCCTTTACTGCCCAAACACGATATTATTGCACTTGGCCGTTACCGACCGAAACGCCTTCACTCCCAAGTGCAATAATATTGTGGTCGACTAATACGCATGCACTTGTGTGTATCATTCTGATAGCTACGAGACAACTGTTTCCCCCCAAGTAGAGTGTAACCGATTATACAACTACTGAGTTAACCAGAGTAAAAATGTACTCCAGTTTTTTCTTTGCTGTCATTTGTGAAAAAAACTGCGCTAAATTATCTGAGCACGTTTGAACATGAAATGTAATCAACTGTATTTTCAGTCATGTCTCGTGTGGATACATCTGAAAAAGTGAATGGCATTAAAACGACAAAAATGCGAAAACGAATGTAGCACACGGACCACCTAGGAAACAAAGTTCTTTCCAGGTTATATACAGGAAACTGGAAAAACGTTTCGCCCGTACATATGCTTCTGCCAGTTTAGTGTTGCAATTTCTTCCATATCTTGCTACGATAAATAAACGATTTAAGTAAGCAAAACTAATGCTTTCAGAATACTGAAAAGGAAAGCTGTCTTCCCAGATCATTATTTGGTGAGGGCATAATACATGTTGACAAAGATAGATTTATATAGACGATTGCTCGCTTGAGTTTTCGTATAAAAAGTAACAGCAAACGTCTATCAATATGTAGGTTCGAATTTTTTTATCGGCGTACTTGGGTAACAATATCACAAAACACGTCAAATGACCTCTGCAATTAGTTACAATTTGCCTTGCTATACCTACAGTATATACTGAAGTATTTTACCGCTCCAGCCACGGATGAAGCGAGGAACAAATGGTTGGTTATAGGCCTCTGTGCGACTTGATACTGGACACCATGATTCCTACAGGGGTGTCGTGCAGAACTGAAGAGCAATCTTTGATTCCGGCCTGATAACCAGTTACTGGAAATTTCTAATTAGATTTTCCCGTGGTATTTTCGTCGTCTGTTCGTGCCAAATGAGATTTACCAGCAATTCCATATCTATCTATCTCTCCCGGCGATCCGCTTCATAGTACCCTTCTGTGTACGCTCGAAATTCCGCCTTAGAATGGACCGGTAATCCTTCAACTCATCCAGTTCCCACATATAAAACAGCTTCAAGCGTCTGATTACGTTTGTTGTGAGTCAATATGCTAAATGTTTGACGTTACGCATATGATCGACAACGGTTTGAAATTATGTTTGAAGTGTCTTGCAATCCGTCAAGTATTCTCACTCTCAAATACTATATGCATATAGTCTGGGTAACTGGCGTAACGTTAGTACACTACCTGTTTTGAAAACAAATTTTTTTGCTTCAGGAATCCGTTAGACAAGCAACCTTCAATTTGGGCTGTGCACCATGACCGGGGTTAAGAGATCCCATACACTTTATCAGTATTCCAGTACGTACAACGATAACATTCACTTTTGTTAGGCATTACAGATACTGTAAGTGAAAGAGGGGCTATCAAGGCTGTCCTCAAATTGTCGCAACGTAAGTTAGATTCGTGGTAACGTACCACCATATGGTAAGCATAACAAATATGTTTCTGGGTTATCTGTCGTTAGATGCTTTCATGAACTATACGGTTTAGCCAGAAGTTCTTTAGAAAAGAACTGTCTCCTTTCAGGCAACACAGGCAAATTAGCGACGTAATGTTTTCTGAAAGAGAGGTTAGGTAAGGCACATCTAAGAAATAACGACACGACAGGTAATTCAGTGGTCTTCAATAAACACCAAAACAAAAGTCTGTCTTATTTTATAAGACAGTATACTGCAAGCAGTTCTCGAACACACAGCCTCCGCCAGACTAGGCTTGGGCCTGCCCGAGGCGTGAATCAGACCAGTGATGTCACTGACAACTGCCCGGCTGGCCTGCCAGGCTACACTGTTGCCAAGTTAGGCGCGGCCTTACCCAACAACCTGCGTCAATACGGCTCTCAAGACGTCGAAATGACATTGCACTCGGCCCAGCCAAGAATAAAGTATTCATTAACTGCAGGGTCGATGCTTAAGAAACTGAGCTTAAGTCAGTGGCTTGAAATGCATTAATTAGATTAGTTGCGAATCGCCAAACTAACGCACAACTATACCATGACTGGAAATTTTGCATATTATAACATTAAGAAGTTTTTCCCTTTGTTAGTTTTTGAATTTCGCTATAAAAATGCCAACATCTTATTTACTACAGCAGGCACGATCTTTTATGAGTAAACACCCGTAATTGCTACTTCAATCATTCAGCAGGTAAAAATCGTGAAACAAAAACAAGAACAGACAATCCCATGTTATCGGCATTCACTAGGTTTCAAACGCTGTATCTAAAAAAGAATGAAGGGGTAAGAAAGTAACATGTGGCACGCTCATTTAAGCTAATTCACGATTGGTTTAACGTCTCTGGCAAACTATACTGGTACACGGAAGTTAATTTTGCATCAAATGCCAACTGTTACACGATAAAATTTTGTAACAAACCACAAACGCTTGATGTTACAGTACCATTCTTATGGGCATCGTGGAAGAATTTTATGTTTATTAACTGCGTTTCTCACACTTTTTATTCTCAGAGCTGACTTGCGTTATTGTCGGTGGATACAGTAGTTTATCATAAACAAAGGACACATTTTCGTGTCAAATCAAGGATAATCGGTAATTTAAGTGCGACACACAATGGGCTACATAAGGGAATGTGACGTCAATACTCTATTCTCCTTATTCAAATGTCAACAACAGCTGCAACCATCTACACAAGTAATATAACAGAAAAATCAGGTCATTACTACATTCTCCCCACGTCTTGTTGATCGTCAGTTTAAAACGAAATATCTCATCACTCTCTCCAGCCAATCTTCCACCAGAAACTGAGAAACGCAGAAACGGAGTATCCTTACATACGACCATGTAAATATCAATGACATCACTAATGACATTTTAAAATTGTTTGCAACAAAACATGAAGAAACTAGGCAGCTCAAATATCCTTCCTAATTCATTTAAGAGGCTGTTTAAATTCAAACTGTTGTTTAGCGAAATATAACCGAAACTATTTTGTTCATGAGCACAGCAACATAGCAATTCCTTGTCACTATTATCCAACGGCCATTTTGATTGTGGTATTTGACGCTATAATTTTCAAGGTAGCGGAATCATTTTAAACAACGTGCAATCACTACGGAATAATATGACGTAATACTACTTTTTAGTTGTCTCTTGTACACACAATACTTACATAATATTGCAAAGCTGTTTCTGGGCAGCGGAATGTGCTAACCAACTCTCACTATAAAACACTACCTTCGTCAATGAACGTTTGCGCAAACTGCGGGAGTTTCTCGCACAACACGAGAATTCTCGTAAAACGGAAGAGGAACTGTACCAACATGGCGGGGCATGACTGTCGCTTGTTGTTTGTTTATATTTGAATGTTGGTGTCACTGTGGTATATTTGCACGATCAAAATATGAGTTATGCAGTACACAAATGTGTTCTACAGATTTTTTTATTTGTAGGGACCTTTGGAAAATCGGCGTAAACTTATCTTTACATAGAGCACTGCTGGGTCATCATGTCGCTCAACAAGTTTATGCATCCCAGAAATATCTACAAAAATCCTCCAAATTTTAAAGAGCTGGCGATATTATATCCAGATTTTCGGAAACATGCGAAGCAGGTAAGCAAGACATATAGTAATAGGAAAATTCGACTATCCACTTGATATCGATACAACATTAAATTATATCAGAAGAAAATTAGATACAGGTGATAAGTGTCATATACTGTTATTGTTCTTACTTTTGTTGTCTTCACTCCGAAGACTGGCTTGTTGCAGCTCTCATAGACTTGTATATGAGTCAGATTTACTTAAAGTTTATACTTCGCACAGGATGTCGCAGGAAAAGTTTCAATTAACTTCCAAGACCAGGAAGCTCTTCGTGCACTTACAACGGCGTTGTTAAAGAAAGATTTTGGGCTGGAAGTGAAGATTCCGAGTGGTCGCCTTGTGCCAACATTACCACTTCGCCTTAACTATTTGCTGTGGATTGAGGATTTGTTAGCACTCTGTGATGGAAACCAAGAAAATTCAGTTTGTGGCATAGACATAGGTAAATGCTGTAATTCTGACAATAATATTTGTTCATTGAAAGTAATAGATTGATCAGTTCCAAGCAGTTCAAAATACTAATAATACCCACACATTGTTATGTAGAGCAAGAAGTATAGGTTTTGTATTAGTTCCAGTGTCAGTATTCCACACATGTATACCTGTGTCTGATGATCATAAACGATTTTCTTCAACTCGGTTGCATCGATCTTGTTTGTATTTGGCACAGTAATAAGCATTCCCTTGAGCATATGCTTTTGCTGACAGCTTAGCTCTTTTCACGTACTGATATTTTCTATTTAGAAAGTGATGTATGTGTATAAGTGTAGGAATAAAAATATTTCGTTTGTCAGGTACTGGAGCATCATGTATTTATCCCCTTTTAGCTGCAAAAAAGAATGGTTGGCATATGATTGCATCAGAGACGGATCACGAGAGTGCAAATGCAGCCAAAATTAATGTGGAAAACAACAATCTTCAGGAACTGATAAAAGGTTAGTGTTGCTACATAAGGAATATAAAAGATTTGTAGTACCAGTAGCTATCGTAATCACTTGTGAATGTTTCTGAGACATTTTCAAATATTTCATGAGTTAGTTTTTGATTACTATTTCATGGGGGTGGCTTTGTAATCAACAAACAATATGCAGTAATTATGTAATGCTGACACATAATTGAGTCTGAAATCTTGATTGAGTTTATAGACTGGTTTGTAGTGTGGTTTGAGGTCTATGTTTGATTAGATAGTGACAGTGTGGTTGAGAGTTGGCTAGGCAACTGAAAATGAATTCAAAATAATTGTTGTGGCGACGCCTTGCTCTAGAATATAGTCCATGTTCACACCACATTTAACATGCATTTTGTTATAGAAGCTAAAATTACAAGGTAATTTCAAAAAATCTGTATTGTGTAATAGATAAGTGTCTGATGAGAATATTATTTGCATACATTGTTCATAACTTTCTAAAAAGCCATGAATGAGAAGAACGGATGTTACTATCTAACTCTTGCTGATATGACTGTAGAAATAGGCAGTAGAGCAATTAACTACTCTGTGTTAGTATATTTATTGAAGGACCATTCCTCACATTTCCTCCCTAATGCCACACATGTTAAACATAAACTAAAGATGGCCATCTTCACTTTGTCATTTAATGAAGAATAGTCATTTTACATGATTCACAATGCATTACATACAAAAGTCAAAAATATTAATGTTAATTTTATTTAATTTTTGATTGGAGAGTCTCTGATATCTATCTTGTGTGGGTGGCTGAAGAAATTACCATGTTGGATGTGCATACTTACGATATATACTAGGCAGACTCTATTGCATGTCCAGTTTGTAAACCCCAAAGTAATTCGTAGCTCAATGAACTACTTCCTTGGATGTTTATCACAACCTCTCTTATAGTTTTGTAGAAACTTATGCCTGTATGAGACCTACTTGCAACCAGCTGTACTTCTATTTTAATGTCTATCATTCATGGCACATTAAAATGTCCCCTTTTCCCTCTTTTCGACCTCTCCCCTCCTTGTAGAATCTTGTCATGTCTGGTGACTTTACAAGTCAGTAGAAAGGAGCAGTCATTGTCATATTCTAGGAACTTTGTTGGAACCGTCATAGGGGGACAATATTGAGAGAACCTTTATATGGGGATAATGTCTTTTCTAGGTACCTTATAAATGGATCTTCCACAACATTTTTGCATAACTCCAACCACAATAATACATTGCCAGTGCTAATCAACCTCAAACCAGTTCACACCACACTGCATCATACCATACCTTCCAGTATCACACATGTTGAAGAACTTGGCCCATAAGCTTTTCTAAAGATTCAGCTACCTGTCATCATGGTCTGAGATGAGAAATATGCTACAAAGACCATGTTTTCATACTGCCAAGTGATGTTCTGTTGCCAACTCAGTACATCAATATCCTAATCTTTAGTCATAAGCAAATTGTACATGTCACATATCATTATGTTGTGAAAAATTCAGCTTTTACGCCTGTCCCATACAACCCACCCACTACTTCCTTTTGCAATCCTATTGCAAACATTTCTTATGTCATCAGAAATGAGCACATAATTATGTGAAAGCAGTTGGGCTGCAGTTACTGCACTGCAATCTATGAAGGTACAAAAATTAATCAACTCTCCATTAATGAGAATTTCTAGAGCTAAACTGTAGCTTATGGGGAACATAAGCACTCAGTAGCTGAACATGTTGCATGCAACAATACTCATGGCTTCAACAATTGGGCTCTTTGAATCCCCCCTTCTTTTCCTCAAAATGAGTTACTTTCATTTACAGGAGAACTTGAAGATGGCAGCATGTACTCCCAAAAGTGTTGTATTTTCCAAGAAATCCAGCTTTCTAACTTCATGGTTGGATGTAACAATATAATGAAAAGTGTAGTAGTGGTTGTTCATCATATATAGTGGAGATGCTGAGTCACAGGAATGCACAACAAAAAGATAGTTGGAAAGTAAGCTTTCAGCCTACAAGGCCCCACACACAAAACCACAGTCTCTGGCAGATGGATGTGCGTGTGTGTGTCGTCTATTTTCGACAAAGCCCTTGTTGGCCGAAAGCCAACTTTCCAACAGTCTTTTTATTATGCCTTTCTGCACCTCAGCATCTTGGCTATATAGTGAGTTCCAACTGTCCTTTTCATTATATTGTTACATTCCTTTGTGGTTGGATGCTAATAATAATGATGATGGTGATACTGTTCCTTATAGTTGGGAGTATTTAGGAGGAACGAAGAAGTGATGAGGTGGCACAACATTGTTTGGTGGTGTAAAGATGATGTGCAATGGGATTATTTGTGTAACTGTGGAAAGGAGCTAGGGGAATTGATCCATACAGAATGTAGGCTGAATTTACACTGCTCACGATGCTGAGCCAAATGGTGAAGTGCTGAAATTGCATGGCAATCAAGAGGCTTGATGTAACAATAGATCAGTGTGGTGGCCTTTTAGATTGCAGGCTGAGCTGGATGAGATGATCCAACATGATGTAATATAGTCACAAATGAGTTTGTATTTTTTGTAATTGTTTGGAGCAGTTTCATGCAATAAACATCAAAAGCTCATTGTTAATGTGCTTGAATGCCCCATGTTGTGGGATCAGAAAAACAAACATTGCCACAACAGGGATCTGCTACGTCAAGCTCAGAAGGAAATAGCTCAAGTTTTTGGAGCAGACAGTAAGTACAGAAAGTAAAATAAATGACTACAAAAATACTAGCAAGTGACACAAAAGTATTATGTATTGTTGTTGTTGTGGTCTTCAGTCCTGAGACTGGTTTGATGCAGCTCTCTATGCTACCCTATCCTGTGCAAGCTTCTTCATCTCCCAATACCTACTGCATCCTACATCCTTCCGAATCTGCTTAGTGTATTCATCTTTTGGTCTCCCTCTACGATTTTTACCTTCCACGCTGCCCTCCAGTACTAAATTGGTGATCCCTTGATGCCTCAGAACATGTCCTACCAATCGATCCCTTCTTCTAGTCAAGTTGTGCCACAAACTCCTCTTCTCCCCAATTCTATTCAATACCTCCTCATTAGTTATGTGATGTACCCATCTAATCTTCAGCATTCTTCTGTAGCACCACATTTTGAAAACTTCTATTCTCTTCTTGTCTAAACTATTTATCATCCATGTTTCACTTCCATACATGGCTACACTCCATACAAATACTTTCAGAAACGACTTCCTGACACTTAAATCAATACTCGATGTTAACAAATTTCTCTTCTTCAGAAACTCTTTCCTTGCCATTGCCAGTCTACATTTTATATCCTCTCTACTTCGACCATCATCAGTTATTTTGCTCCCCAAATAGCAAAACTCCTTTACTCATATAGTAAAGCTGCATGCCCTCGGGAAAAATTACGACTGTAGTTTCCCCTTGCTTTCAGCCGTTCACAGTACCACAACAGCAAGGCCGTTTTGATTAGTGTTACAAGACCAGATCAGTCAATCATCCAGACTGTTGCCCTCGCAGCTACTGAAAAGGCTGCTGCCCTTCTTCAGGAACCACACGTTTGTATGGTCTCTCAACAGATACTCCTCCATTGTGGTTGCACCTACGGTACGGCTATCTGTATTGTTGAGGCACGCAAGCCTCCACACCAACGGCAAGGTCCATGGTTCATGGGGGGAGGATTGTGTATATCTGAATCGTGTATAGATTTCATCATTTTGATAATGAAATGATGGTCACAGTGATTACAGTATTCAATTAATTGGTCATGAAATGTGTTTGCATTAATAACTGTTGATGTCATTTTTGCATTATGTAATTTTTGAATGTCTGTCTGACACTCCTCACTCTTCTTGTAGCATTACTGTTTGCTCTGTTATTTTGAAAGAATTCTGCTTAGCATTATTTCCAATTATGCCCTGATCAACACACAATTGAAGGGAGATGTCCGGCCCATCTTCCTCAATTATCATATTGTGCAGGAGGCAGATACGCATAATAATAATGTCTGTGTTGTTTAAAGAAGTTTCAGTTTCCTTTTGGAGAAGACGCCACTTTCTGACCATAATTCAGAACGCATTTTCTACTACCATTATAGCCCTTGATAATTTCTTGTCGAATAACCTTACTCAGTTACAGTTCAGGAAACAGACACATTAAATTTTCTTGTTGGGAAAAGGCTTCATCTCCACTCAACATTAATGCAGTTTTTCTGAAGTACCTGTTATTTCTTTTGGTGGTGGCCAGTTTTGCAGAATGTTAGAAATATTAGTGTACAAATCACTTGTTCTAAATGCCATGCCATTTGATTGTTTACTGTAACCACCAACTTCAATTACTATTAATCTGCAGTTAACATCAGCTACTACTAGTAATGCAAGCAAAAAAAAAAAACAGTTGTTGTACATTGTCCCAGAATGAGGGGGAGCATTTAACCTGAATGTGAAAATTCCAATTGACATGCATGTGTTGTTCAGCTGTTTGAAACTGTGGTATAATAGGAGGAGGCAGGTGTACAGGGCTCAATATCTTCCATATTGTGACAGATTTTTTCATTCATACATTGTGCGACTGTAGTTAGACTCATTCAACATGACTGTGAAAGTGGCTTGAGAGGCACCCTGATCAGCAAAAATCTTAAAATCAGTGCAATGAACAGAGCTGAACAATGTGAAGGATCTTTTCAGGATCTGCAGTATCGTGCGAAGAACCAAAAATATTGTATTTAGTGTGAAGTCTACTGAATTATTTATGCATATATTCGTGTCTGTATTTCCAAGTGAGTTGGTGAAGACTAAGTGAAAACTGGTTCGTGGAATAATATTAATCTGAAAAGATTCGAAAACCAGTTCATTGAATAATATGAACCTGAAAAGGTTTGAAACAGATTCATGGAGTAATAAAAAGCTATTCAAAAAAGTGACTGGTTGCAGTTTTATGTATTTAAGTTCTAAGTGAAAATATTTACATGACATGTTGCAATAAATTTTAAAATTAGAGCTGCAAGATGACAGTTGTCATTCTGCACTGAGTTTGCTTCCCATTATATGGAAACTGTCACCTGAAGCCCACTTGACAGCTAAAGGGTGATTCAAAAAGAGTGCCAGTTTTGAAACAGCTGGTAAAGTTTTGTTTATCAGTTGGTGACATTGTTTTGATTTGTTTCTATTTCCAGGAACAGTTTGATTGTTGACTCAGTTTGAATTTCTCGCATTCAGTGTCTAACCTTGTAGCAGTTCACTTGTGCGCAATGTGGCCGTTCACAAAAATGTTTTAGCAGAATGGAGGAAGTTATGCTGCAACTGTCAGGCAACTTTGTACAATTCTAGGTTGTAATGAGGCACCAAATGAATCAACAGTTCGCAGACTTAAGAAAAAGTTCTTTGAGATGGATTCAGCAGTAAACCTTAAAGGTCCTTGCCATCATTGTCCTGGTCGAAGTGAGGAAAACGTTGCAGTTGTTCATGACACTGTGGCTGTCAGCGCAATGCTGTCAATTCGTCACTGCTCCCACCAATTGGGCTTAAGCTGTTCTTCAGTATGGAGAATTCTCTGGTATGATCTCCCTTACCCCCCCCCCCACCCCACCATAAAATTCAAGTGACACGGCAGTTGAAAGGGACAAGACAACAGTCTGTTGACTGGGTTCTGAGAGGACAAGAGCTTTGCAAAACAAAATCATCTTCATTGATGAAGCACACTTCCACTTAAATGATTTTGTGAATAATTAGAGCTACCGTATTTGGGGGTAAGAAAATCCTTCCATGATCCAATAAAGGGAAGCATATCCACAATGAGTGACAGTGTGGTGTGGCTTTCTGTCAGGCGCCATCATCAGCCGTTATTTTTCTGAAGTTGGTGCAAGACAACTATAACAGTCAATGGAGACTGATACCATACGATGATGTGGGAGTTTTTGTGTCCCCATATGGATGGAATGGACATTGAATAGTCTTGGTGTCAGCAGGATGGTGCCACCTGCCATACTTACCACAAAACAATTCAGTTGCTCCATGAGCAGTTCCCAAATTGCCTCATTTCCCGCAATGCCGATCATCGATGGCCATCAAGGATCATCAATGGCCATGAAGGTTATGTGACTTAACTCCTTGTGATTTTTTTCTTTGAAGTCATCTTAAGTCTGTGGTGTATGCCAATAAACCCTGAAGTATCCATGACCCAAAGGAGGAAATTCGATGAGTTGTCAGTGAAATACATGTGGTATTTGTCATACAGTCATAGTGAATGCCAACACAGTAGAGGAAGTGATATGCCTCACATTTTGCATACATGAAATGGGAAGGTTAGATGAACATATTTATGTATTTTGTTTGTGCTTTTTGTAAAAATAAATTTCTTACTTTGATATATCAAAACCAACACTTTCCAGCCTGTAGAATTAGAATGCAGCAGATTTTACTGGAAGCATTGCAACATTCTTAAACTCCTTCCACTGCACATTCTCTCATGTCGAATTACGGGCTGGAAACTGTCAAGCTGAAAGCATCATTTCAAACCCCAAACTCATGGAAACTTTGATATTTTCAGTGAACTGCCACGAACATCAGTTTGACTCCATCTCAGCTCTCTTATAATTTATAAAATATGGTGAATATATCACAGATTGTAATTTTCTGATGGTAAAAACTGTTTTGCAAACTTGATAATGTGTACCTACCTGATTGTGATCATAAGTAGTATTAACCTTCCTTGAAGCAGGTGTCCCTGTACTCATTCTGAAGTAATTGCAAAATTTATCTTTATTTTTTCTCAGGTCACTCTGCAAATGAATAAATTTTCCTGTGGTCTCTCTCTTTGTTCATTTTGTTTGCACAGTCCTCCTCTCCTCACAGTCCTCTCCTTGTTCATTTTATTCACCAATTCACAACTGCCTTGAATTCAGAGAGCACTGTTTTCTGTTAAAACCAAATTTACTGGGTCGAGGAAAACTGACATAATTCAAAGACTGTCCAACAACTACTGCTCCACATTGATAGATAGCTCTGGATCGCATGGAGTGTAAAAGCTCCAGCATATAACATCACTTTAGAGACTCAGTGTCGCATAACAGGCAGTGTAAATTCTGATTTAGGCTGCAAGCAAAGTACAAAATGTTCTGTTGTACAGGAGCAGAAATTGTTTTAGTGTGTTATAGTAACCATGAACATGGAGCTTCTCAGGATGGTGGGTTTGTAAATTATGGAAGCATGTAGAAGGTGATAAGCATGGTGTGGCAAAGCGAGAAGACAGATGAATTTGGGTGAAAAGCTTTGGGGTAGGTATAAGAATTAAAGTAAGCAGCAGTCATGCAGCACTAATGGAATACTACACCATAAATTGCAGTTTGATGTGTATAATCATGCCCTAGATTATCACTTTGACCCATAACCAGGAGTGAAGAGTGTGCTTAGGTTACATTCTGAGGCTATGAATGGTCTTGCTTTAAGCAGCTAGTGCCTTAATACCAAAATCTTGTGAGTGTCAATCTGGGATAAGATTACAAAAATTAAAGGTCGGATCCTGTTGAGAAAATCTTTTATAATGCTGCAAGTTGTTGAAATTTCAGAAAGAGTAATTGCATTAGCTTTTGAACTGACTTAAAACCCTGCTTTTAAACAGAAAGCACCATTCTTGTTGTTTTTTGTGTCATAGTTGGGCAGTATAATATAACCTCTTCAACTACATGTTACTCTGCAGTTCACAGTTAAGTACCTGGCAGAAGGTTTATCAAGCCCCCTTCAAGCTGTTTCTTTACCATTTCATTCTCAGACAGTGTGCAGGGTAAACAAACACTTAAATCTTTCCACGTGAACTGTGATTTCTCTTATTTTATTATGATGATCATTTCTCCCTATGTAGGTGGGCCCCAACGAAATATTTTCACACTCTTAGGAGAAAGTAGGTGATTGGAATTTCATGAGTAGGTTTTGCTGTAACAGAAAATGCCCTTTGGTTTAATGATTGCGACCCCAGTTCAGGTATCGTATCCATGGCACTTTCTCCCCTATTTTGCGATAATGTAAAACTAGCTGCCCTTTTTTTTAAATTTTTTGATGTCCTCCACCAATCCTAGCTCATGTAGATTCCACACTGCAAGCGTTACTCTAGAAGAGGGCAGACAAATGTAATGTAAGCAGTCTCTTTAGTAGACCTGTTGCATTTTCTAAGTGTTCCACCAATAAACTGCAGTCTGGTTGTTGATGAGAGCACCACGTTGAAATGTGCATCTAGTATGTTCTGAAGAGAAAGGGAACAACAACTACATACTTCCACTAGCTGCTCCACTTGTTTTTGAGTGTTCCACTTGCCATTCAGTAAAGCAGTCCTCAACCCAAAGGTTGGTTTAAACCCTACTGTGCTTTACTAGGCATGGTCCCTGTTGGATATGGTATGCCTTCATCTTCCTTGATAACTTTACAATGCTTCCTGACAACTTATCGCCTACATCGAAAGATGGCTATTTGTTTAAAATGTAGCTACACTTTGTGAGTCATATTGGGTTTGCTCCCATCCAGCATAAGTAATTTCTGGGGCTACTAATCAAAGAGACAGAAAACCACTATTTACTTCATGCCATCTGTCCAAAGATGCTACTTCAGAATGAATCAACTGCATTTTCAAGAATGTGTATTCTGCCTTCATATCAATACTAGATCATTCTTGAACAGTGCGGTAGGTAATTCATTTCAAATAAGGGAGTACAGGATGGCATCTCAGTATAACATGTTAAGAAAGCAGAGTAATCTCATTTATAAATATGATTGAAACAGTATGACAGATCTACCAGATCTCATTTGCTACCAGAGAATACCACTGACTAAAATTAAGTGAGGATCGTGATATAGGTATGTAACTGCAAAGACGCCATTAGGTTCACTTCAAACAGTAACAACAACCATGGAAGTAGGCAGCTTACAATGTCCAAGAAAAACAGTGTAAGAAGTTCTGAGGATGCCATAAGCAGATGGGTCAGGAAAAACTGTGATAACACTGAATGCAAAATATGGGAGTATTAAATAGATGTTGGCCTAAAAATGAGTGGAAAAAACTCACAGGTATAAAGGAAAATACATCAGTCATGAGTCCATCAGTGCACTAAGTCAATAAAAATCATTTTGATGCTGAAATATTATGCATATTTTCCAATGGCTCTAGCCATTCATCAAGAAGTCTTCAGCTGTAATTCTATAATTTGTTAATATATCCAGTAATGAACACTGCCTTTAAAAAAATTACGTAGTTTAATGATTCATGAGAGATGTGTTCTGCAGTACAGCTGGTTGACCAAGATAAGATACTCACACCGCTTGTGGGAAAGGAAGAAAAATATGATTTCTGTATGTGCAACCCTCCATTCTTCAAGAATGAAGAACAACTTGATCAGAAGAAAAAGTCACGAACTGCTGAGCGCCCACCTCCACGTAATGCCTGGACAGGATCTATTGATGAGGTGGTTACTCCTGGTGGTGAAATAGGTCTCATTAGTAAGATTGTGGAGGAGAGTCTACAGCTCAGGAACAGCATCAGGTGAGCCATTCTGCCAGTGAAAATAACCTCAAGTATTCTGAGTAATTATGTGTAGACTTTGACTGAAAATAACGTTAGGTGATAATTTTCTTGTACATTGGCCCATATTAGACTGTAAGTTCGTTTTATCATTCATTTTATTCATAAATTTTAACTGTTAAAATTGTTATAAAATTTATAATTTATGGATTACATAGTTGTAGCCAAGTTAATGAATCAATTTTCAATGATGTTTCAACTTCCCTTGTTGTTTCTGTAGTGTAGAAAAAGTCAGCATTAATTCATCTTCAAACTCAGAACTCTGGAGATTAATTATTCATGTTTTATTACCATCCAAGTCACTTCCTCCTATGTTGGTATTGTGCAAAACCACTTTTGGCATATTTACAAAAATGGCATTGAAAGTGCCTAAAGTTAGTACAAACAAACAAAAACCACCATACAAGATATCAGTGCAGTTTTTCCCAACATGAGACTGTTTTCAACTACTAGTGGTGAGATACAGTAGTATGGAAACTGTAAGACAGAAACATGAGATAATCATATATATCATGCACACCACACTTGATTAGAACCCAAGAAGTGATAGATTGGGTGTGGAAAGCAAGACACAAGTTTGAAGTGCTCATAATACTGCCTATGCTCAAGCTATACCCCTCTTGAGAATCAGTGTAAAATAAGAGAAATTTCCACAATTACTTGTGACAAGTTAGTCAGAACAGTAACCTCAAAGCATGCTTCTACATTTACATCAAAATTCTGCAAACCATTTCTAAGTACTTGGCAGAATGTATGTCCCATTGTACCAGGGACTGGTGCTTCTTCCTGTTTAATTCACATATATCTGACGGGATACCAATTCGATTCTACACAGAGTACGCGAAAGAACTTGCCCCCCTTCTAACAGCCGTGTACCGCAAGTCTCTAGAGGAACGGAAGGTTCCAAATGATTGGAAAAGAGCAAAGGTAGTCCCAGTCTTCAAGAAGGGTCGTCGAGCAGATGCACAAAACTATAGACCTATATCTGTGACGTCGATCTGTTGTAGAATTTTAGAACATGTTTTTTGCTAGAGTATCATGTCGTTTTTGGAAACCCAGAATCTACTATGTAGGAATCAAACGTGGATTCCGGAAACAGCGATCGTGTGAGACCCAACTCGCTTTATTTGTTCATGAGACACAGAAAATATTAGATACAGGCTCCCAGGTAGATTCTATTTTCCTTGACTTCCGGAAGGCGTTCGATACAGTTCCGCACTGTCGCCTGATAAACAAAGTAAGAGCCTACGGAATATCAGACCAGCTGTGTGGCTGGATTGAAGAGTTTTTAGCAAACAGAACACAGCATGTTGTTATCAATGGGGACATCTACAGACGTTAAAGTAACCTCTGGCGTGCCACAGGGGAGTGTTATGGGACCATTGCTTTTCACAATATATATATAAATGACCTAGTAGATAGTGTCGGAAGTTCCATGCGGCTTTTCGCGGATGATGCTGTAGTATACAGAGAAGTTGCAGCATTAGAAAATTGTAGCGAAATGCAGGAAGATCTGCATTGGATAGGCACTTGGTGCAGGGAGTGGCAACTGACCCTTAACATAGACAAATGTAATGTGTTGCGGATACATAGAAAGAAGGATCCTTTATTGTATGATTATATGATAGCGGAACAAACACTGGTAGCAGTTACTTCTGTAAAATATCTGGGAGTATGCGTGCGGAACGATTTGAAGTGGAATGATCATATAAAATTAATTGTTGGTAAGGCGGGTAACAGGTTGAGATTCATTGGGAGAGTCCTTAGAAAATGCAGTCCATCAACGAAGGAGGTGGCTTACAAAACACTCGTTCGACCTATACTTGAGTATTGCGCATCAGTGTGGGATCCGTACCAGATCGGGTTGATGAAGGAGATAGAGAAGATCCAAAGAAGAGCGGCGCGTTTCGTCACAGGGTTATTTGGTAACCGTGATAGCGTTACGTAGATGTTTAACAAACTCAAGTGGCAGACTCTGCAAGAGAGGCGCTCTGCATCGCGGTGTAGCTTGCTCGCCAGGTTTCGAGAGGGTGCGTTTCTGGATGAGGTATCGAATATATTGCTTCCCCCTACTTATACCTCTCGAGAAGATCACGAATGTAAAATTAGAGAGATTAGAGCGCGCACGGAGGCTTTCAGACAGTCGTTCTTCCCGCGAACCATACGCGACTGGAACAGGAAAGGGAGTTAATGACAGTGGCACGTAAAGTGCCCTCCGCCACACACCGTTGGGTGGCTTGCGGAGTATAAATGTAGATGTAGATGTAGATAGAGTGTGGGAAGACTGATTGTTTAAATGCCTCCATGTGTGCTGTAATTAATCTGGTCTTGCCCTCACAATCCCTATGGGAGCAATACATAAAGGGTTGTTGTATGTTTCTAGAGTCGTTGCTTAAATCCGGTTATTTAAACATTGTAAGTAGGCTTTCTCATCATAGTTTATGCCCGTCTTCTACATTCTTATGCGTAATATAAAATTACAGGCTATTTAGTAAAACAATGAAAATAATTAATTTTTGACATAATGTAATTGGATATAAAAAAATCTATTCACTAAGTAGGGGCAGGAGAACACACATATAAAAATAGGTTTTACGTATGCAAGTTTTCGGAGCAACTGGTTCCTTGTGTTAGCAGAAGGGTTGAAGGGGGAGGAAGAAGGGTGAAGGAAAAGGACTGGAGAGGTTTAGGGAAATGGGTAGTGTTCAGAAAAGTCACACAAAATCCCGGGACATGGGAGACTTCCCAGATGAGAAGAAAAGACCGATTGTTGGGGACTGCACCGGATGAGGTTTTAAAATGTGAGAGCTTAAAGATGCAAGACAGGGTATGCTGCAAGACAGAGGTTGCTGCTAAAACATCATGCACGAGTTAGGAGTGGAATGCTAAGTGCATTGTATGTAATAAAGATGGGAGGACAGCGAAAAATAGACAGGTCGGAAAATGAAAGATGTAAAAAACTGAAACAGAGTGAGTTAATGAGTAGTTACTGCAAAGAAATGCTGAGATGGAAGAAATTAACGTAAATGAAGACCAGTTGGGTGACGAGAACCAAGGACATGTTGTAGTGCTAGTTCCCACCTGTGCAGTTCTGAAAAACTGTTGTCTCGGGGAAGTATCCAGATGGCACTTGTGGTGAAACGAAACAGGTACCGAGATCATGACTGTCATGTTGTAGAGCATGTTATGCAACAGGATATTGTGTGTTGCTGGTATACGCCCCAATGCCTATGCCCATTCATCCTAACTGATAACTTGCTGGTAGTCATGCCGATGTAAAAGGCCAGACAGTGTTTATGTAACAGCCGGTATATGACGTGATACTTTGATAGTATATGTTTTGCCAGTTACAGGGCTGGTATAGGTGGTGGTAGGAGGGTGCATAGGGCAAGTCTTGCAGCAGGGACGGTCACAGAGGTAGGAGCCATATGTAGGGAGATTGGTGCAGAAGGAGCATAGGGTGTGACAAGGATATTGTGGAGATTGGGAGGACGATGAAAAAGTATTCTAGGTGTGATGGGCAAAATCTGACAAAATGGACCTCATTTCAGGGCATGGTTTTAAGAAGTAGCTGATTAACATATTCAAGACCAGGATAATACTTGAATGACAAATGGTGTGCTCTGAGGATGATTTTTGGAGGGATCAGTAATACCAGGATTGGATATGGTGGCCCGGGAAATCTGCTTTTTAACTACGCTGGTGGGGTGAGAATGATGGTGTATTGCTGTAAAGAGCTTGTATCCAACCAAATATGTTTACCTCGCATGCCAATGCTGTAGGGGAGGGAGCGTTTGACATGGAAATGATGGCAACTGTCGAAATGTAAGTACTGTTGTTTGTTAGTAGGTTTAATGTTGACAGAAGTGTGTAGTTGACCTTCAGTGAGGATGAGCTCAACACCAAGGAGAGGGGCATGGGATTTGGAATAGGGTGATGTGAAATTAGCACTGCAATGTGTCCTTGGTTCTCGTCACCCACGTGGCCTTAATTTATGTTAATTTCTTCCATCTCAGCTTTTCTTCACAGTAACTACTCCTTTCTTCAATCTTTTCACTGCCCCCCTCCACTACATATAACGCACTTAGCTTTTCCCTCTAAATAACTCAAGCACGATGTTTTAACAGTAATCTCTGTCTTGCACATTACCCTGTCATCCACCTTTAAGCTCTCAGGTTTTCAAACCTCGTGTGGTGCAGCCCCTAGCAACCAGTCCTTCCTTCTCATACTGTCCAGTAACTTGTAAGTCTCCCCTGACCTGGGGTTCTGTCTGACTTTTTTAAACTCCAATGGTTTTCCTAAACCTCTCCAGTCCTTTCCCTTCACTCCTCTCCCTTCCCCTTCAACCCTTCTGCTAGAAGAAGGAGCCACTGGCTCGAAAAGATTGCATACATAAAACCATTTTTTTATATGTGTGTTCTCTTGCCACCACTGGATGAGTAGATTTTTTATCTGTCCAGTTATAGAATATTTAATAAGCACAATAAAACTTTTTCTGTGGCACTTATGTTTGTTCATTAACTGCTAATCATTCTGAAAGAAATTTGTTGTCTGTGTCATATTTATCAGTCTCAGCCAGTATTCAAATGAGCTCCCATTGTCAACTGAAAGTTGTCAACCTGTAATTGGCCTTCAGTAATGTAGCACACATTTCCTGTTGGCGATGATGCAAGTCACCATGTTGCAGCATTACATACACCCCACACCATTACAGAGCCTCCACCAGATTGAGTAATCCCCTGCTGGCTGGCAGGGTTCATGGATTCATGAGGTTGTCTCCATACCCGTACACGTCCAGCCGCTCGATACAATTTGAAACGAGACCATCCGACCAGGCAACATGTTTTCAGTCATCAACAGTTCAATCTCAGTGTTGATGGGCCCAGGGGAGGCATAAAGCTTTGTGTCGTGCAGTCATCAAGGGTTCACGAGTGGTCCTTCAGCTCCGAAAGCCCGTGTTGATGATGTTTCGTTGAATCATTTACATACTAACACTTGTTGATGGCCCAGCATTGAAATGTGCAGCAATTTCTGGAAGGGCTGCCCTTCTGTCACTTTGAACGACTCTCTTCAGATGTTGTTGGTCCCATTCTTGCACGATTTTTTTCCAGCCGCAACAATGTTAGAGATTTGAAATTTTACCGGATTCCTGATATTCATCATACACTCGTGAAATGGTCATACGGGAAAAACCCACTTCATCGCTACTTTGGAGATGCTGTGTCCCATCACTTGTGCACTGACTCTAACACCACGTTCAGACTCACTTAAATCTTGATAATCTGCCATTGTAGCAGCAGTAACCGACCTAAGAACTGTGCCAGACACTTGTTGTCTTGTATAGGCATTGCTGACCGCAGTGCTGTATTCTGCCTGTTTACATATCTCTCTGTTTGAATATGCATGCCCATACTAGTCTCTTTTGCGCTTCAGTGTTTATGCAAGATTCCTGTCAGGCTACCAGTGTTGTGTCGGCAGATTAGCCAACACAACGCACACTAACTGAGAGAGGAGGCCGAAATGCACGCGTCAACTCACGCAGGCTGGCGTTAGGTCTGAAACAGGATACTTAATGAATGCTATAAAGAAAAGTACGTAGCTGCTTGGAATACTTAACTTTAATCCATCATTTGTATACAGCGTTCTTGATGATACAAGTGAGACTCTCTCTAGAAATGGTTAATGGCGCCTTGCTAGGTCGTAGCCACGGACTTAGCTGAAGGCTATTCTATCTATCTCTCGGCAAATGAGAGAAAGGCTTCGTCAGTGTAGTCACTAGCAAAGTCGTCCGTACAACTGGGGCGAGTGCTAAAGTCTCTCAAGACCTGCCGTGTGGTGGCGCTCGGTCTGCGATCACTGACAGTAGCGACACGCGGGTCTGACATATACTAGTGGACCGCGGCCGATTTAAAAGCTACCACCTAGCAAGTGTGGTGTCTGGCGTTGACACCACAACCAGTAAATGTGAGAATGGACACTCAAAGGCTATTGAAAAGAGGAGGAAAAAAAAAAAGAATATTCCCCCTCCCCCTCCTCCTCTACCCGCCCCTTTGTTCCTCTGTTCCCAACACAAGTGCTTTAATTACTGGTTATAGGAAAAGTTCCTCCTACATGTCTTCAGTTGTCTGATTATATTTCGTAATTTGTGTTCTGCATCTACATCTATACTGTGCAAACCAGTGAGGTGCAAGGCAGAGGGTTCATCCCACTGTATCAGTTATTAGAATTTCTTCTGATTCCATTCACGTGTGAAGTGTGGGAAGAATGGTTGTTTGAGTGCCTTTGTGCATTCAGTAATTATAATTATTCGAATCTTATCCTCTTGATCCCTTTGTGAGCAATACACAGGGGATTGTAGTGTATTGCTAGAATCATCATTTAAACCCAATTCTTGAAACTTTGTTAATAGACTTTCTCAAGATCGTCTATGTCTATCTTCAAGAGTCTTCCAGTTCACGTCCTTCAGTATCTCTGTGACACTCTCCCATGAATTAAAAAAACCTGTGATCATTCATGCTGCCCTTCTATGTATATGTTCAATATCCCCCATCAGTCTTAGTTGGTACAGGTCCCACACACTTGAGGAATATTCTAGAACCAGCCATACAAGTGATTTGTAAGCAATCTCCTTTGTAGACTGATTGAACTTCGCCAGTATTCTACAAATAAACCAAAGTCTACCACCTGCTTTACCCACAACTGAGTCTAGGTGATAATTCCGTTTCATACCTTACAAAGTGTTACACCCAGGTATTTCTATGAGTTGGCTGATTGCAGCTGTGACTCATTGATATCATAGTCATATGACGATATGTTTTTTCGTTTTGTGAATTGGACAGTTTTACATTTCTAATCATTTAAAGCAAGTTGCTAATATTTGCACCACTTTGAAATCATATCGAGATCTGACTGAATATTTATGCAGCTTCTTTCAAATAGTAATTTATTACAGATAACTGCATCATCTGCAAAAAGTCTGAGGGTACTGTTAATATTGTCTGCAAGGTCATTAATATAGAGCATAAACAGCAAGGGTCCCAACGCACTTCCTTGGGGCATAGACGAAGATACCCCTCCATCTGATGATGACTCTCCATCCAAGATAACAAGCAGTGTCCACCTTACCAAAAAGTCCTTAATCCAGTCACAAATTTCACATGGTACCTCATATAGTCAAACTTTTGACAACAAATGTAAGTTTGGTACTGAGTCAAATGCTTTTCAGAAATCAAGAAATACTGCAATCTATGTGTCTGCCTTGATCCAAAGCTTTCAGTATAGCATGCGAGAGTAGTGTGAGTTGGGTTTCACATGATTGATGTTTCCGGAATCCATGCTGGTTGGAATCGAGGAAGTCATTCTGTTCAAGACACCGCATTATGTTTGAGCTCAGAATATGCTCAAAGATTCTACAAAAAATTGATGTCAGTGATGTTGGACAGTAGTTTTGTGGATCGCATCTACTACCCTTGTTGATGAGTGTGACCTGTGCTTTTTTTCAAGAACTGATCTTCTTCTTCTTCTTCTTCTTCTCCTCTCTCTCTCTCTCTCTCTCCTTTTTTTTAATTTTTTTTTTTTTTAGGGAATCTACAATAGATTATAGTTAGAAGAAGGGCTAAATCGGCCACCAATTCAGTATAGAATCTGGCAGGGATTCCATTATGCCCTGCAACTTTGTACAGTTTTAACAATTTAAAGTGTTTCTCAACACCACTGATACTATTACTTATTTCATTCATCTTTTAAGTGGTATGAGAATTAAATTGGTGCAATTCTCATGGGTTTTCCTTTGTAAAGGAACATTTGAAATTGGAGTTAAGCATTTCAGCTTTTGCTTTGCTACCCTCAATTTCTGTTCCTGTCTCATTCATTAGGGACTGGACACTAACTTTGGTGCCACAAACAGCCTTTACATATGACCAGAGTTTCTTTGGGTTTTATGAAATATCATTTGACAGTTCTCTCTCTTTCTCTCTTCTCTCTCTCTCTCTCTCTCTCTCTCTCTCTCTCTCTCTCTCTCTCTCTCGCTTGCTTGCTTGCTCTTCCTTTTCTTTATGTACAGTGTGGTTATATTTAAACTTCTGTTACTTGAGCCAGTATAGATGAGAAACTGTGTACAGTATGGGTACCAAACTTGACAGCAGTGATGTTCAGCTGTGCACAGCAGGAATTTTGTTGTTAGTAGTGTTAGTGCACAGCAGGAATTTTGTTGTTAGTAGTGTTAGTGTCATGACTTGCCGTGAGGTGTCTGTACCAGTATGGCCACTTAGGGTTGATACGCAAGCATCAGTGTCCAGTACAGTTGCAGACAGCCTGTGTGGGTCAGGACTAGGTGAGCTGGGCTTTACTCATAAAGCCATTTCATCAAAACTACAGCTATAGTTCTAGTGGTCTTCACAAGTATTGGTGTGTCGAAGTAATATGGAGAGGTCCTTCTTCCAAACTGGGGTTGAAGAACATGATTCAGAAGTTTCAATTAAATGGTGATTTGAGAATTGCTCCTGAGAAAGGCTGGAAGTTAATGGCACTACAAATTGTTAAATAAGGTACTGTTGCCGTGGCTGAGAATGCTGGACCCAATGTGTGACCTTCAACCGGTGCATGAGCTGTGCCATGACAGCTGAACATTCTGTGGTCCACCATTGTTTTGGGACAGCAGTAGAGCAATCTATAGTATGATCCCATGCTGAGGTGGTTGCAGATGGGTCACCACATTGAAATCATGATATGCAGTTAACAAATGTTACCCTCTCATGTGGAAATTAAAATGTGTTTCTTTCAGTTATTTGTTCATTATTTCTCTTCTGCATGTCCTTACAAATGTTTCCACAAAGTTTCATTATACTCCGATCACTTTATTGTCATGGGGGGGGGGGGGGGGCTATCAAGAAGTGAAAGTTTAATTATAACCACTCTGTATTTAATTTTTTATTGTTTAATTTTTTTTCTCTTGTTCAGACAATCCTGGCTTTATCTTTTGTTTCTTTTGTGTCCAAGATATTTCTGTTTAGTTTAGCTAACATTTTTGTTCTATATCTTTCCAAATCTCTTTCTCCCAGCAATGGAATTATTGAAATTCTAAAAGCTAGATTTTAAATTGTGGTTTTAAATTTATGTAGCTGTCACTCTAGTTCTAGTTGTTTTATGTTTTTGTGGTTATTACGTAAACAAGTAGGTATTCCTCTTCTGTATTTTCTTGTTCTCACATTTCTTAATTGCAGGATATACACCACCATGGTTGGAGTTAAATCTGATCTTCAACCTTTGAAAGAAGAATTGCTCAGACATGGTATAACAAATGCAGCTACCACTGAATTTTGCCAAGGGCGTACAACCCGCTGGGGTTTAGCTTGGAGCTTTAATGATCAACCAAATCTCATGGAGGCATGTGGGAAACACAGCCATAAGAAGATAAAGCCCATGTCCTATGTTGTGCCATGCGCAAATAAACCTGATGGCTACACTGTAGATTGTATTTGTGAGAAAGTAAAGGAGCTACTTGGCAGACTACAGGTACTTTTCTTCATTCTAATTAGTTGTTAAATCTTAGTTTCACAATGTATATTTCATTGTTGACACAGTAGCGCAAGAGCATTCTT
Source organism: Schistocerca cancellata (assembly GCF_023864275.1). Classification (NCBI taxonomy): domain Eukaryota; kingdom Metazoa; phylum Arthropoda; class Insecta; order Orthoptera; family Acrididae; genus Schistocerca; species Schistocerca cancellata. The sequence continues at coordinate 888,096,516 of NC_064626.1, forward strand.
GTAAGCCTAAATTTCATTATCCGGTGTCCTTTTTTCAAATTCTGTTGTAGCTTGGAAACAGAAAAATCTTATAATTGGATAAAGTTGAAAAACATCTAGATATATTACAGAAGTGAAATGGTACATTCAATTTGTAGAGAAACCAGACAGCAATTGGACGTGAAAGGGAGGCAGCAGCTGAGAAGGGAATGAGATGGGATTGCAGCTTATCCCATATGTTATTCTGTCTATATGTTGAGGTAGCTGTAAAAAAAGTGAAAAAGAAATATGGGTAAGGGATTAAAAAACAAAATAAATGAGTTTTGATGATGATATAGTTTTTCTGTTGGAGTTGTAACATAATGCCTATGTAGGCGAGTTATTCGGCCACTTAGAATTGGTACAAGGTGAAACGTGATACAGGAAATTTGGTCGATGGTTAGATGCATAGCAGAATGCGAAATGCTCCAGAAATGGCAGTCTTTGGTACAACCTTGAAGGTGGCTAAGCTACAGCTCTGGGAATTTGACCGTAAATCACAACCAAGTAATAAAGCAAGTCTGAATACAGCTGTGATCTCAGAAAAATGAAGTGTTTCCAATAAAACAAATTATTTTAAGCAAAAATAATAAATTTTTGAAAATATAATGTAATTGGATGTACATGTTGATTTTTTCCACCATGTACAAACTCTAGGGATTGATCGATGAGAGGGTACGGAACAAAAAAAGCTCTAATGAACTTAAGTCTGGAAATGCATGGTTTCCAAGCTAGAGACCATTTATTCAATCATACTTTGTGGTCTAACACACACTGCATCATGCGGCCTCAGTTAGAGTATGCATGGTTTCCTCCTAGGGAGCGGTATTGTTCCTCATACGTCATGCCATAGCACCATCTCCTGCCATAGTAATTGCTAATGTTGTGTCCAATTCACGTGTCTTGCTGACTCACCTTGTAGTGGATGTGATACAGCATTGTACAAAGTGGTTCCATATTTGAAACGAGAGCTTTCCGACATGGTGTCTACTTATGGAAAGGCAAATGGCAACAGGCAGCAGGCAGCAAACCTATCCCCGCTGACAACAACCACAGCATTCAATGTTTGCAGCATTGTTTCACCATTTGTTTGAGATAGGGTTGTCTCAGGAAGCAGGAAATCACATAGGATGTAACCGAAATTTTCAGACATTGGACTTGGAGGAAAATGTGATTAACATTATGGAAGGCAATGCCAGGTCGTACCAGGCAGTTTGCCCGCCAGTACAGGTTAAGCCAGATGACTATGTGGAACATTCTCCATAACACTTATTACTACCCTTATCACTTACAGCGTATGTAGAACTTGTTGGTGAGAGAGTTTCCACATCGGCAGTAGTTTTGTCACTGGTTTCTTCACCAGGCAACCATGATTCCAGAATTTGTGTTATCCATCCTGTTCACAGATGAGGCCACATTTACAAGGAGTGGGTGGTATCATCAACTTCCATAGCAGTCATCTGTGGGATAGTATGCAGAACTGCCATGGTATGGTGACAGCGAATCATCAGCATTGGTGCAGCCGGAATGTGTGGGCCGGGTTAGTTAACAACTGTATTTTGGGACCAGTCTTCCTTCCATGTCACCTAACAGGCTGGAACTATCGGCATTTCTTGCGGGTGACTTTGCCTCCCCTGCTGGAAGAAGCGCCATCGATGATTTTAAGGGTTATGCCACTGCTACGTGATGGTGTTCAAGCCCATTTTGCCTTTAACGTCCAGACACATCTCAGTTGTGTCTTGATGGTCGATAGATCACATGAGGGGGTCCAGTTGCATGGCCTGCTCATTCACCAGATCTCGACCTGTGCAATTCCTGGTAATGGGGCCATCTCAAAAGTGCCTTGTATGCATAGCCCATTCCAGGTGTGGAGACACTGGAGCAGCGTATTCATGCTGCCTTTGATACTGTTCAGATGCAGCCTCGCTGATGTGAATGTGTGAGACAGAACATGCTACAGTGCAAAAATGCATGCGTAGAGATGCATGGAAACCATTGTCAACACATACTGTAACGGTGGCTTTGTGGTACAGCCCATATTAGGCTGCAGTCTCTGTAACAATGTATGGTTGAATAAATGGTCTCTAGCATGGAAACCTTGCATTTCTGACATATGTTCATTAGACCTGTTTTTGATCCATATCTTCTCATCAATCAAACCCTAAAGTTTGTACAAGGTGAAAAAAAATCACCTACTCATCAAGTGCGGGCAGGAGATCACACATATGAAATGTATTATGTATGTAAGCTGTTGGAACCAGTTTTCAAATGCAAGAATTTCCAATATCTTTAAGTGCGCCTTCATAGTTGAGTTGTCAGCACGGTGGAATGCCATGCGAGAGGCCCCAGTTCATTTTGCAGCTGGAATGGACATTTTCCCCACTAGGGAACTGGGTATTGTGTTGTCTTCATCATTATTTCGGTCTCATTGACACGCAAGTCACCAAAGTGGCATCAGCTAAAAAGACTTGCACCAGACGACTAGTCTATCCAACAGGAGGCTTTACGCAGACAGACAGTTCATTTCATATCTTTAAAGCTACAGAAGGTAATATCTGACAGCGACTAAACATTTTCAAAATGAATCTCTGAATTAACAACTTTTAAACATTTCAAACAATTTCAAAAAACGATATCTCAGATGATATCTTTGCATTGTAGCTATCTTCCCAGAAAGCTACATATCTCTATCTATTTTATTTCTTGATTTGTTATTTTTTATATCTTTTCATTGTGCAAATGTTTGTCACAACATAGTATTGTCCACAATAACACAGCAGATGAATGCAGCCTGAGTACATTGTATCATGTCATTCTTGTGTGTTTATTTAATGAATATGTTGCTATTTATGCCTGATATTTCTTTAACTATTGATTACATTTTCTAATACAAAATCATGGTAATTTAAGATCGTTGTAAATAAGGCCAAAAGCCGCTTCTGTCAAGCAGGCCTAAGTAATTGTTTAACTAGTATGTAATGAGATTGTGTTATCATTTATCATGAGCACACTTGTGCAAGAATACTGTCTTATTTATGTATTTATAAATCTTTATTTTTATTTATTGTGCGTGGTCTGAGTGTGACTGAGTGTTTGCAACATTTCTTTATTTACATATTACTGTGATGTATTATTTCAATCCAGGAAGTAATCATGTTCAGTCAAATCAAGTCCGTATAACGTAAGGTACGGGTGCCCCCCCTTCCCCCAGTGAACCATGGGCCTTGCCATTGGTGGGGAGGCTTGCGTGCCTCAGCGATACAGGTAGCTGTGCCGTAGGTGCAACCGCAACAGAGGGGTATCTGTTGAGAGGCCAGACAAACATGTGGTTCCTGAAGAGGGGAGCAGCCTTTTTTAGTAGTTACGGGGGCAACAGTCTGCATGATTGACTGATCTGGCCTTGTAATGTCAACCAAAGCGGTCTTGCTGTGCTGGTACTGTGAATGGCTGAATGCAAGGGGAAACTACAGCCGTAATTTTTCACAATGGCATTCAGTTCCACTGTGTAGTTGATGATGATGGCATCCTCCTGGATAAATTATTTAGATAATCGAGGGAGCCAAAAATTTTATAGATATGGAGGACTGGAATTCAGTAGCAGGAAAATGAAGGGAAGGAAAAGTAGTAGGTGAATAGTCCTCCATTTGGATCTCTGGATGGGGACTACTAAGGAGGAAGTTGTCATCGGGAGAAACAAAACTGGCGCTCTATGGATTGGAGCGTTGAATGTCAGATCCCTTAATCAGGCAGGTAGGTTAGTAAATTCAAAAAGGGTGGTGGATAGGTAGAGTGGTAATTAGTGAAGTTTGGTGGCTGGAGGAGCAGGGTTATAAATACAAAATCAAATAGGGGTAATGCAGAAGTGGGCTTCATAATGAGTAAAAAAACAGGAATGCAGATAAGCTACTATGAAGAGCATAGTGACGGCATTATTGTAGCCAAATAGACATGAAACCCTCACTCACCACAACAGTATATGCCAACTAGCTTTGCAGATAAAGAGGAAATTGAGGAAACACATGGTAAGATAAAAGAAATTATTTAGATAATCAAGGGAGCCAAAAATTTTATAGTTATGGGGGACTGGAATTCAGTAGCAGGAAAATGAAGGGAAGGAAAAGTAGTAGGTGAATATGGACTGGGGGAAAGGAATGAAAGAGGAAGCTGCCTGGTAGAATTTTGCGCAGAGCATCATTTAATCATACCTAACAGTTGGTTTAAGAATCACGAGAGAAGGTTGTGTTGGTGGAAGATACCGGGAGACATCAGAAGGTTTCAGATTGATTATGTAATGGTTATACAGAGATTTAGGACCCAGATTTTAAATTGTAAAACATTTCCAGAGGCAGATGCGGACTCTGACCACAATTTATTGGTTATGAACTGCAGATTAAAACTGAACAAACTGCAAAAAGGCTGGAATTTGAGGAGATGGGACATGGATAAACTGAAAGAACCAGAGGTTGTAGAGGGTTTCAGAGGGAGTGTTAGGGAATGGTTGCCAAGAAAGGAATACAATAGAAGAAGAATGGGTAGCTTTGAGAGATGAAATAGTGCAGGCAGCAGAGCATCAAGTAGTTAAAAAGATGACAGATAGTAAGAATTCTTGGGAAACGCAAGATATATTGAATTTATTCAATGAAACGAGAAAATATAAAAATGCAATAAATGAAGTAGGTGAAAGGGAATACAACCGTCTAAAAAAAGAGATGCAAAATGGCTAAGCAGAAATGGCTAGAGGACAGATGTAAGGATGTAGAAGCATATATCACTAGGGATAAGAGAGATACCGCCTACAGGAAAATTAAAGAAACCTTTGGAGAAAAGAGAACCACCTGTATGAATATCAAGAGCGCAGATGGAAAACCAGTCCAATGCAAAGAAGGAAAAGCGGAAAGTTAGAAGGAGTATATAGAGGGTCTACAGAAGGGAGATGCCTTTGAGGACAATTTTGTGGAATTGGAAGAGGATGTAGAGAAAGAAGAGGTGGGAGATACGATACTGCATGAAGAATTTGACAAAGCACTGAAAGACCTAAGTCGAAACAAGACCCTGGGAGGAGACAACATTCCATTAGAGCTACTGATAGCTTGGGAGAGCCAGCCATTACAAAACTCTTCCATCTGAGGAGCAAGATGTATAAGACAGGCAAAATACCCTCAGTCTTCAAGAAGAATATAATAATCTCAATTCTAAGGAAAGCAGGTGCTGACAGGTGTGAAAATTATCGAACTATCAGTTTAATAATTTACAGCTGCAAAATACTAACACAAATCTTTTACAGAAGAATGGAAAAAACTCGTAGAAGCTGACCTCGAGAAAGACCTGTTTGGATTGTGGAGAAATCTAGGAACACATGAGGCAATATTGACCCTATAACTTTTCATAGAAGATAGGTAGCATTTGTAGACTGAATGAAAGCTTTTGACAGTGTTGACTGGAATACTCTCTTTCATATTCTAAAGTTGAAGGGTGTAAAATAAAGTGAGCAAAAGGCTATTTACAGTTTGTACAGAAACCAGATGGCAGTCACAAGAGTCGAGGGGTGCAAAAGGGAAGCAGTGGTTGAGAAGGGGGTGAGACATGGTTGTATCCTATCCCTGATGTTATTCAATCTGTGTATTGAGCAAGTAGTAAAGAAAGAAAAGAAAAATTTGGAGTAGGAATTAAAGCCAGAGAGAAGAAATAAAAACTTTGAGGTTTGCCCATGTTGGAAGAGCAGTTGCACGGAATGGACAGGTTCTTGAAAGGAGGATATTAGATGAACATCAACAAAAGCAAATCAAGGATGATGGAATGTAGTCAAATTACGTCAGGTGATGCTGATGGAATTAGATTAGGAAATGAAACACTTAAAGTAGTAAATGAGTTTTGTTGTTTGGGAAGCAAAATAACTGATCATGTCTGAAGTAGAGAGGATATAAAATGTAGACTGGCAATGGCAAGAAAAGCATTTCTGAAGAAGAGAAATTTGCTAACATCGAGTGTAGATTTAAGTGGCAGGAAGTTCTATTTGAAAGTATTTGTATGGAGTGTAGCCATGTATGGAAGTGAAACATTGACAATAAACAGTTTAGATAAGTGGAGGATAGAAGCTTTAAAAATGTGTTGCTACAGAAGAATGATGAAGGTTAGATGGGTAGATCACATAATTATTGAGGAGGAACTGAACAGAATTATGGAGAAGAGAAATTTGTGGTACAACCTGACCAATAGAAGGGATCAGTTGGTAGGACACATTCTGAGGCATCAAGAAATCACCAATTTACAACTAGAGGGAAATGGGTAAAAATTGTAGAGAGAGACCAATAGATGAATACAGTAAGCAGATTCAGAGGGACTTATGTTGCAATAGTTACTCGGAGATGAAGAGGCTTGCACAGGACGGGATGTGAGTCGTGCTTGGGTAGCTCAGGTGATAGAGCCCTTGCCAGCGAAAGGCAAAGGTCCCGAGTTTGAGTCTCAGTCCGGCACACAGTTTTAATCTGCCAGGAAGTTTGATATCAGCGCACACTCCACTGCAGAGTGAAAATCTCATTCTGGAAACATCCCCCAGGCTGTGGCTAAGCCAAGTCTCTGCACTATCCTTTCTTTCAGAAGTGCTAGTCCCGCAAGGTTCGCAGGAGAGCTTCTGTAATGTTTGGAAGGTAGGAGACGAGGTACTGGTGGAAGTAAAGCTGTGAGGACGGGGCGTGAGTCATGCTTGGGTAGCTCAGTTGGTAGAGCACTTGCCCGCAAAAGGCAAAGGTCCCGAGTTAGAGTCTCAGTCCGGCACACAGTTTTAATCTGCCAGGAAGTTACATATCAGCGCACACTCTTCTGCAGAGTGAAAATCTCATTCTAGTTGCAAAGTTGTGTTTCATAGTTATTTACTTTCACTGTTCATAACTGCCCCCACTCCCTTATTACACAGTTATATGGCCAGTTCACTATTGTTAAATGTTGATAAGCCTCATTAATAGGTTGCAGGCAAACATCAGCGTATTGTTACAGTAGTTTGCTGTTGAACATCTATGAGCAGTAAAAACTTAACCACACAGTTCACAGTTCTTGCAGAATAATAAGGTACATGTGGCACTATTTCTCAAAAAATTGAACAGACATCATCATTACTTGATCTAACACATGGCCTATTTTTTGTTACACTTAACTCCACTGATGTATTGTTGTTACTTGAAACGGTACATAATTCCGTTCTGAAAAGCGGCCATGGACTGATTGGCTTGGGACCAAAAATCAGGCCTTTATATATCCTCGCAATAATAGGCACTGAAACTATACATTGTTCAGTGTTTAAGTTACAGAAATTACAATTAAAACATAACTGATGCAGTTAACTGAATACATCAAAAAATTCCTTCTTTTTAACAGTTCATTCTATCACAAAGATTTGGCCCAGTTATTTGTTTAAATAATGAAGTTAACAGATATAGTTATACAAACAATACTTTCGACAAACCTGGTAATTATTTTGGAATTAATTAAGGGCTAGCTTTGCTGATATGTTTTCGAATAGAGCCAAATAAATACTTAAAGAATCCTAGTAGTCCTGCATCAACAATAGAATCTGAGTCACAAAACAATTACTGATTTCACCTTATAACAACAACAAAAAACTAAACACAAAATTAGACTTGGTGCTATATTCCTTAAGATTGAGGGCCAACCTTTCTCTTTTATGGACATGCAAGTTATACTTATGTGTGTTAATGGTAATTAGGCAAAAATGGAAATAAAGTGAATTTAAGAAAGCAGATGGCCAAACAAGGAAGGAAGTAAACAGATCCCAGCTTGCTTCATCGCAAGTGGCAGAATACCACTGGAGTCAAGTGGTTTTTAGTAGTGCACTGAAAGAAGAATTCTGGGCACTTTTAATTTAGATTTTGAGGTAGATACTTTTATACTTCTGCTTGAAGAAGGCAGACATGTCTGTGGTAATGAGTGGTATTTAATTGTGTAGGTTATTGATTACTACAATACTCTTTAACTTTTTCTTATTGCATTATGGAATTGAGAATAGACAGAGTACGAGTTTCTACTCATTGTCTCACATATGGTAATTAGTAAATCATTACGTTGAACTCTGAACTACTTTGAGCTTGTGAATATTTTATGTATTGTGATCACGAAATGGACTTAGTTTTTGCATATATTGAATGACTATTTAGCTTTGGGACTCTGCTTCAGTCCTCATAATGTTCTCAGTGCAACATTACTCCATTTTTAAAATTGTTTTCTGTCTGTATTTTAATTGAATATCATAGGACCACGTCTTGTTGAGTTAGATATACTTTCAGGAATAAACTGTGTTCATCATAATTCTGTCATCTATGTCAATTACAGACATTAGTGTAGAATCCTTTTCATTAAATTTTTCATTTATCTTTTATTTTATATTTCTGTGTATTTTTTTAATTCACAGTTTTCACCAGTGCATAGGCTGACTGGAAGATCTCAGCTTCAGGTTATTGTTTGCAGCGAATTAGGTGCTCGGCATGAAAGCAGATGTGCGCGACTCGACCCTGTGCCTGCATCGAGCTATTCCTTTTAAACAGAGCCATGCATAGCCCAATTACCTAAGGTAAAGGTGCATCTGGTTTGCTCATGTGGGACACCATTTAGAGAGCAACTACTCAGCAGAATACCGTTAGGTAAAGTTGCACTGTTGACGAAGAAGTTCAGAGATCAGATTAATGGAATATATAGTGTCTTAAAAGGATGTTATAATATGGAATTCAACAAAAATAAAACAAGGGCAATTGAACGTAATTGAATTAAAGTGGATGTTGGTTGGTTTGGGGTATAAAGGGATCAAACTAAAGGGTCTGCAGTCCCTTTTTCCTCAAGCAGACAAGTGTCAAGGTAAAACAATTAAAACCAAAGTAATTGGGAGGAAGTAAAAGGGGTGAAACTAACAGGGAACCACACTGAAAGAGAAAATGAAAGCAGCAAACCAAAAGGGGAAATGTACACTAAAAGGAAAGGTAGAGGAAGGTAATAAAATCATACAGCACAGGGCTTAACAACTGGCCGGTTTTCAGCACGAGTACTCGCATCTGCTCAGGCACGTGCTCGCGAGCAGGTGCAAGGTCACAGAGTAGGGAGGGAGGGGAAATGCGTGCGCACGTTTGAATAGGGCTGCAGCGTGCCTATTGAATTCGCGCCGACTGTGTAACGTCTAAAGTACTACGATCAGCTCTAACAGTCACTTCGCTGGTTAAGAATCGTGTCAAGTCACCGTTGTGTAACCCCAACCATGCTTTCGCAGTTCAACCCCCATTAGGAGGAATTGTATCTGTTTACAGAAAAAGATGGTGTTGCAAAATGCTTAGTATGTCACAAAACGCTGAATTCTTTAAGGAAATTTAATTTGCAGCAACATTATATGTCGTACCACACGAAAGACTATGGAAGTGGAAAATGTGATGGACCAGATCGTGCACAGGAAGTTATTAAACTTAAAAGGAAGCTATCCGAAGAAGATTTGGACGACGAAGAAAAATCAACTGAGGCAGCTCTCAGAGTGAGTTACAAAATTGCTTTGCTTTTAGCAAAATCCCTGCACCCCTTCACTGATGGTGATTTAATAAAAGAATGTTTGGTAGTTGCAGCGGAACATTTGTGTCCATCTCAAGTTGAACAGTTTCGGATTGTGCCATTATCTGACATGACCATTATGCGTCGCATACAGGACATGGCAGACGACGTCCAGAGCCAGCTTGCAAATATCTGTAAAGATTTTATGGCATATTCTCCAGCTCTGGACGAAAGTGTTGATATCACTGGAACAACGCAGCTTGCCATATTTATTAGAGGTGTTAATAGAGATCTTCAGGTGAGAGAGGAGCTCCTCGATGTAGTAGCCATGAAGAACACCACGACCGGAGATGATATTTTAAGTAGTGTTGAAGAAAGTGTTAAAAATATGGGATTGTCATGGAATTCTTTAGTTTCAATGTCTACAGACGGTGCACCAGTGATGACAGGGGAAAAAATCAGATTTCGTTGCGCTGTTGAAGGAGAAAATGCAAAAACTGACCGTGCCGATTGAAATAAGGGGCGTTCACTGTGTGATCCACCAGAAAAACTTATGTGCAAAGAGTATCACTCTAAAAAATGTGATGAGTGTTGTTGTTCATACAACCAGTTACATAAGGAAGCATGGGCTACAACACAGGCAATAGATATCACTGGAACAACGCAGCTTGCCATATTTATTAGAGGTGTTAATAGAGATCTTCAGGTGAGAGAAGAGCTCCTCGATGTAGTAGCCATGAAGAACACCACAACCGGAGATTATATTTTAAGTAGTGTTGAAGAAAGTGTTAAAAATATGGGATTGTCGTGGAATTATTTAGTTTCAGTGTCTACAGAAGGTGCACCAGCGATGACAGGGAAAAAATCAGGTTTCGTTGCGCTGTTGAGGATGTAGAAAGCCAGTATGGTAGCCTGCCTTATTACAGCGAGGTCCGCTGGCTTAGGCGTGGCGAATTATTAAATCGATTTTTTTGCCTATTAGATGAGATAAATATGTTCATGGAAATAAATAACATGTGTGTTCCTGAATTGAAAGAGCCTTCATGGAAATGTGATTTCGCATTCTTAGCAGATTTAACTAGCCATCTGAATGCTTTGAACATTTCACTACAAGGTAAAGATCTGCTAATTACTCATTTCATAGATCGAAAGCGAGCTTTTAAAATGAAATTGACACTTTGGGTGAGTCAGCTGGAAACAGGAAATCTAGCTCATTTTCCTAAATTATCATCCATGCAATATGTTCACAAAGACTGTGAACATTATTCACATAGTTTAGTTGCCCTTAACCAAGAATTTGATCAACGCTTTCAAGATCTGACAGCACTAGACAGTGATTTTGATCTGTTCTCCTCTCCATATTCAGCGAATATTGAAGAGATTCGTCCTGAGCTGCAACTAGAAATTATTGACCTGCAGTGTGACAGAGAATACAGAGACAAATTTCAGAACAAGAAAAACATTTTGGAATTCTACAGACACTTCCCTCAGGGTAGATTTCCTCGTTTGCACAAACTGACTGCTACAATAATATCAATGTTCGGTTCCACGTATGTTTGTGAACAACTGTTCCCTGCAATGGAATGTAACAAAACACACCTGAGAAACGCATTGTCTCACGCTGCACCTACAATGCACAAGAACAATTACTCCGAACATAGACGCAATTGTAAAGGGCCCAAGTACAAGATAACCGAGAATCCCACACTTCAGTGACACCTTTTATTGTGTAACAGTTCACAAATTAATATGAATGTAGAGACATACACTAAGCTAATAAAATTATGTGGCATGTGTACATTCTCCTTTATTTGTTTCATTTGTCGCAGTAATAATTCGTGAGTGATATCCCTGCAGGTGGCCGTGGATTTACATTGACTGGCGGCAGCTGTTGTGTGCCCCACGTGACTCTCCCCACTCTCCTCTCTGGTCCAGTAGTGGGGGTGACGTGCTCGCGCTGCTCCGTGCTCGCGCCTTGCTGCTCACCGCTTGCTCCATGAGCACGTATGTTGTGAAGCCCTGATATAGCAGATGGTGTTAGCTGGCGGACCACAAGGATAAAAATGGATGAGCCAGCCACTCTGCAACATATTAAAATCGCCAGCCTAAAAGACAAGGCGAAAAGAACACAATAGGGAAAAGATGAATAACAAGTCAACTAAGATGCAAGCTAGAGTGGCGAAGCGGTAAAAGAGAGGAGGGTGGTGGAGGCCTAGGAGAGAATGCCAGATGCCCAATCTTAGATGGTATGATAAACCCCCCCCCCCCCTCCCCCGTCATGAATAAAACATAAAACTAAATTGGCCGTTGAGGCATTGTTAACCATGGGAGTCACAGCAACACCGAGGTGGGTCTTTCCGACGGAGGAGGCAATGCTGAACCATACACCAGGCTCCCTTAGTCAATACAGAACTGTACGAGGGCTTTGTATAGCTGCAGCAGTGTAGGATGATCAGCACCCCAGTCGGTGTGGCTCAAGCAGTGAATAATATTAAGATGCCACCAGCACTTGTCCTTAAGCTGATGAAGATGTGGAAGCCAAGTTAAGCAGGCATCAAATACCAGTCCCAAAAAGTGGTAAGTCCCCACTACATGTAGTAGTTGGTCATCGAAGTAAAGTTCTGGATGGGGTGGACAGTACAATGACGACAGAAGTGCATGACACAAGTCTTGGTGGCTGAAAACTGAAAGCCATGAGTGAGAGCTCACAACTGTGCCTTCCATATAACTCCCTGCAGCCGGTGTTTCAGCCACAACAATGGAGGAGGAGCAGAAAAAAATAAATCATCAGCATATAGGAGGGGAGATACTGACGACCCTACTGCTAATACCAAGACCATTGATGCCAATTAAAAAGAATGGGACACTCAGGACAGAGCCCTGCAGGGCCCCATTGTCTTATATACGGGGTGCATTGTGGGAAGCACTGACGCGAAGACTGAAAGTGCAGAGCGACAAAAAGCTCTGAATAAAAACCGGAGTGGGCCCCAGAGACCCCACTCATGCAGAGTAGCGAGAATGTGGTGTCACCAAGTGGTATCGTAGGCCTTTGTCAGGTCAAAAAAGATGGTAATAAGGTGTTGTTGCAAGGAAAAGGCTGATCGAATTGCAGACTCCAGGTACACCAGGTTTTTGATGGTGTAGTGTCCTTGGCGAAAAACGCCCTGGGCCGGAGTCAGAAGGCCCCAGTATTCGAGGAGCCAACACAACCGCCAGCTCACCATATGTTCGAGCAGCTTGCACAGAACATTGGTGAAGCTGATAGGACGATAGGTATCAACATCTAGTGGGTTCTTACCAGGCTTTAGCACTGGGATGATGCTACTTTCCTGCCATTGCGACAGGAATTCACCATCACTCCAGATGTGATTGAAGACGGCAAGTAGGTGGCACTGGGAATCTGCTGACAGATGTTTCAGCATTTGCTAACGGATGTGGTCTGGTGTAGGGGACGTGTCAGTACAGTTGGCAAGGGCACTGAAAAATTCCCACTCACTGAAGGGAGCATTATATGGCTCAGGGTATCATGGAGCAAAAGAGAGGGGTTGTCGTTCCACCCACTGTTTGAGGAGATGAAATGCCAGGCAGTAATTCTCAGATGCAGAGATGTGAGCATAATGCTCGGCAAGACACTCCACTATTACATCTGGACTGGCAAATACAGCTCCATGTGTGGAAATTGCAGGTACACATGCAGGGATCTGATAACCGTAAAGTCATGAGAGCTTGGTCCAATCCTGGGAAGGGGAGGTTCATGTTCCAGTGGTGGAGAGATAGCGTTCCCAACACTCCAGCTTCCGTTGTTTGATGAGTAGACGGACTTGGGCATGGAGCTGTTCGAAGGCAATGAGATTTTCCAGGGATGGGTGGCACTTGTGATGTTGGAGAGCCCGCCTACACTCTCTAATGGCTGCAGCGATTCCCGACAACCACCAAGGTACTGACTTCCACTGGGGGCAACCGGAGGAACAAAGGATTGCCGATTTAGTTGCGGCAATAATGACAGTGGTGATGGTGTGGATAACCTCATTGGTCGTGGCATGCAACGGAGATTCAACAATGTTAGTGTAGGTGAAAGTGTCTCAGTCAGCCTTGGGAAGAGCCTGTCTGGGTAAGTGTTGAGATGACGGATGCTGTGGGTAGGGACAGGGAGAATGGAAACTGGTCACTACCACAAAAGTCGTCATGAGCTCTCCAGTGGATAGACGGGAGAAGGCCAAACCAAGAGATCAATGGCCGAGTATGTACCATGTGCCACACTGAAATGCGTGGGGGCACATGTATTTAGGAAGCAAAGGTTGAGTTGAGTAAGTAGGATTTCGACATCTTTACCATGGCCAATAACCTTGGTTTCACACCCCACAAAGGGTTATGGCCGTTATAATCACCCAGAAGTAGAAGAGGTGGGGAGAGTTGCGAAATGAGTGCAGCCAATATGTGTTACGGTGCGTCACCATCTGGAGGGAGGTAGATGTTACAGATGGTAATTTCCTGGGTTGTCCTCACCCTGACAGCCACAGCCTCTAAAGGTGTTTGAAGGGGCACCGGTTCGCTACAGACAGAGACAAGGACAAAGATACAAACTCCACTTGACAGTCTGTCACAGACAATTTTTTGTAATACCCTCGATAGCCATGGAAAGCAGGGGTCTGCATTGTGAGAGACCAGGTTTCCTGAAGGACATTGCAAAAAGCAGGTTTAACGCTTAGTAGTTGTTGTAACTCAGCCAGATGGGAGAAAAACTGCCGCAGTTCAACTGGATGATGACACATTCTGGAATTGGCGAAGGCATGTAGTGACCAAGGAGGCAGGTGGTGATGTTTGAGCCACCGGAGGGTCCTGACTCTTAGCAGATTTCTTCTTGGTTTTCTTGACCTCTCACTTCTCTTTAGGGGCTTGCTGGAAGGACTTCTCCAAAAATGTCCAGAAATATAAAACTGTGCACTTCACAAAATAAAAATATGTATTATCAAAAGACTATGATCTCAGTGAGTGACAGCTGGAATCAAGCAACTCATACAAATACCAGGGTGTCACATTTTTTAGGGATATAAAGTGGAATGGTCACGTAGGCTCAGTTGTGGGTAAAGCAGGCGGTAGACTTTGGATTGCTGGTAGAACACAGGGGAAGTGCTGTCAGTCTACACAGGAGATTGCTTACAAATCACTTGTGTGATGGATTCTAGAATATTGTTCAAGTGTGTGAGACCCATACCAAATAGGATTAACAGGGGATACTGAATGTTTAAAGAGAAGGGTAGCAAATGGTCACAGGCTTGTGACCCATGGGAAAGTGTTATATAGATTCTAATGAAACTGAACTGACAGACTCTTGAAGATAGATGTAAACTATCCTGAGAAACTCTACTAACAAAATTTCAAGAACTGACTTTAAATGGTGTCTCTAGGAATACACTAAACCTCCTGTGTATCGCTCACATAGGGATCGTGAGGACAAGATTAGAATAATTACAGCATGCACACAGGCATTCAAACAGTTCTTCTTTCTATGCTCTGTATGTGAATGGAACAGGAAGAAACCCAAATAACTTTTACTCTGAGATGTACCCTCTGCCTTGCAGTTCAGTGGGGTTTGCAGAGCATAGATGTGGATGTAGATGTCTGTTCAACGAAACCCTGAAAGTTAAAATGACAAGTATATACTGTAATATGTGTGTGTAAATAAGTTATATCTATTATGTGCTTTTTAAGATAAACCAAGAACACCCATTAGGACATCCCCCCTCCAGCAGTAAAAGCACAAACTGCATACTGGTTCTTTCCAAAGGCCTTACCTTGTCTCCACTCTCAAGTTTAGCCCTGTTAATCTTGTTAAAAACCATCTCGCCTTCTCCTTTTCACTGTTAACTCTACCAATCAGAGTTGATACAAAACCAATATTGAACTCTGCCTTACGCAGTTTACTCCTCCATGTAACAGTGATCCACCCCCACTGCACCCAAACTGTCCCTTGTTAAATTTCTAGAATTTCCTAACCTCAAACTTTGACTCACCATCATTCCCCAAATCCCTCAGCAGAAAACCAACCTCTCGTCCACAGAAAGACCCACAATCCATGACAAAAAACTGATCCTGACCTTATAATCCTAGATACCAACAAAGGCTCCACTACTTTGGTTATGAGGTGCAGGGATTACGTTGGCAGAAGGACTCTGCCAGCTACTATCTCTGCCACAGTGAACCCATGCCAGAAATCTAGGAGGATCTCCAGTCTCTCCTCATATCTCTAGATCCATCTGTCCCTGGAGCTGTCGCCCTCCTCATCCCCATCATCCCCTAGTCCTTCCTCCTACATGCTTCCTAAAGTACATAAACTCCACCAGTGTGGCTAGCTACTGTATTCCACACAGAGAATCTTTGGCCTTGTGGACAAACATCTTCATTCTATTACCTGTAAACTAACCTCCTACATACACTGACAAAAAAAAAAAAAAAGCACCACCAAGAAGAAGTTGCACAACTGTAAACAAAAGTTGGTAGGTGTGTTTCTAGATCTAAAAGATTACACCTGTTCAAAGTTTGTGTCAGTCACATAAGAGTGGCGCTAGTAGCGCCACTATGAGAATGCAAATCAGGTTTGCTTCCGATACACACTGCAACGGTTGTGAGTTTCCTTTGAGATTGGACGTGGTGAGTTGATGCTAGTTAAGAATGCCTTTCAGGAGACAAAGACACCATTATCAGTACCTCACTGAGTTTAAACAAGGTTATGTAATAGGGCTATGGGAAGCTGGATGTTCCTTCTGTGATAATGCAGAAAGACTTAGCATGAATTTAACCACTGTACTTGATTGTTGGCAGCAGTGGTCATGAGAATGTGCGCTCACAAGAAGACTGACTCCAGATGGCCACGTGGCCCTACCGAGAGGGAAAACCATAGTGTTTGGTGTATGGATCTGCCACATGATACTGCATCTGCAGCAGTGATTTGAGCAGATGGCATAACAGTGACACAATGACCAATTACAAATCGGTTACGTCAAGGATAGCCCCAAGCCAGACACCATGTAGCATGCGTTCCACTGACCCCAAACCACCACCATTTGTGACTTCAGTGGTGTCAAGTGAGAGCTCATTGGAGGGAAGGGTGGATGTCTGTTGTGTTTTCTGGTGAAAGCTGGTTTTGCCTCGGTGCCAGTGATGGCCGTGTGTTGGTTAGGAGGACACCACTTGAGGGCCTACAAAAAACCTGCCTGCAGGCTAGACACGCTGCAGCTACTCCCGGAGTTATGGTCTAGGATGTGATTTCATATGACAGCAGGAGCACTCTTATGGTTATCCTACGCACCCTGACTGTTATCGGTTGTCAGTATGGTGATTTGACCTGTTTTGCTGACATTCATGACAGCATTCCTGGGGGGTGTTTCCCAACGGGACAGATTCTCTGAGAGCCCTTCACTCTCTTCAGTGCTTATCCCCAGCAGTTAAAGTAGTCCAGAATATCCAGGATGCCCTCCTCCAATTACAGTGGCAGACAATAAGCTCCATCTAGTAAAGTCTGTAATGTGGCCGTGGCATAACTTCTTCCAGCCACATCAACAGGACGAGGTCCTCCTTACTCTTTTTTGCATAGGCCTCAGCCCTAAGACACGTGGCTTCTTTCTGCAGCAAGAGGACACTCCAATATATGGTGCTTGTGGTGTACAGATTACTGCCCCACATTTTATTAGACACTTTTATTTTCTGAGTATCGTATTTACTCAAATCTAAGCCGCACTTTTTTTCTGGTTTTTGTAATCCAAAAAACCGCCTGCGGCCTAGAATTGAGAGCAAAGTAAGTGGAAGTTCTGAAAAATGTTGGTAGGTGCCGCCACAACTAACTTCTGCCGTCGAATATATGTAACGCTACACAGGTATGCTTTGCAGGCACAAAGATAAATACTGGTGCCAGAATCTCTGCGTCAGTAAATAAATTTAAAAAAAGGTGGAAGACGAGCTTTTTTCTACACCCCGAGACTGGCTAGACTGTTTGGGATGTTTGTCAATATGGCCAACTCTACGTTCTGAATTTTTTCCTACCTGTGACAAGTGATGGTTGCTAATAGAAACTTTTATGAATTGTGAATCACATGCAGTATTCTCTTCACCATAAGAATAATTCGAATGTAAACATTTTGCCATGTATTCTTTCGTGTTTGCTGCTATCTCATTTAAGTCCTGTATGCCTAATAAACTACGAAACTAGAGTGAGACAACAGCAAACGCGAAAGAATATACATATCATGTCATGTTTATATTCGTATTATTCTTTTGCCAAATAGTGATACAGTCAGAAATGAAGCACGGCAACTGACTAGATTTTTAAATCTAAGATGACTCTAATTTCTATGCAGAATGTAATGTACTAAAGAGGCGTCTGCAAAGATTTTCAAACGGAGAAAAATTTTCACTAAACTCTCGTTCACATCTTCTATCATACGCAGTCTATTATTTGGTTCTCGTTTATAATTATCAAAGAAAGCAGCAGTGTAAGTAACAACAAATAGCAGTCTCTTGCTGTTGTTTTGCTAATGAGACAATTCCACTCTTTTTTTGTTGTAAGCGGCGGTAGCGCGCACAGAAGCAAGTGATGCCGCGAGCGGCGACAGGCCGTAAACACTCGTTATCAGACTGCAACAAAAAATGCATAACACAGTACAATAATGCATTTTCAGCTTAGAGTGACGTAAACACCTATAACAAAGAGAACAGCACTTATCAGATCAAAGAAAAATAAGCAATCAATTCAAACCAGACGAAGCATGTGAAAAAGGAAGGGTAACTGTATAAATGCGGACGGAGCACCTGACGCATAGCAATGGCTACCTGGTAAAGCTTAACTGCTAAGCTTACGACTCGAACCAAACTACTGTAGCTGTATCGTCATTCATTCGACCTAAATTGTGTCTCATATTACAATGGACCAACTTTGTTTTGATTTGGAGGTGCGGTGTAAAACTTTTCTCTCCCCTTGAATTTTGAGTCTCAAATTTCAGGTGCAGCTTAGATTCGGGATTTTTTTTTTTTTTTTTTTTCCTTGGTTTCGAGTCTCATTTTTCATGTGCGGCTTAGATTCGAGTAAATACGGTAACGCTCAGCAGCAGCAGCAGATTTTCCGACAGATCTGTCCTCTACTTTAATTAATGTTCAAATGAATGTTGTGAAAGTTTTAAGTTTTTGTGATTTGTCCAACATGTTTTCAGAAATTTTAGGGAGATGTTTCTGATGTGTTAACAGAGTGACTGGCTCACCCATGTTTTTTGTAAATGGTCAGCCAGTCACATTTCCATGTCCTGTTCTTATAGCTCCTTTGTCATTTTATTTCTGTTTCAGTCACAGGTACGGCGTATTTCACCTTTTCTTTCTAGTCTTAGGATGTGTGAGACAGAGTAATTGTGTGGTCAACTCGAGTGAGGGCAAGAGTATAATTTTATAGGTTTCCTCCTCACTGTGCGACAACGTTTTCTTAATTTTATCCAGATTCATTTCTTTTAATATGTGTAAGGGTGCTGATAACCTCGCCATTGAGTGCCCATAAGCTACACACACACACATGCACATACACACACACAGGATAACCCAACATGCTTTACAGAGTGTCAGTATGTTGTACTGGCCTGCTCGATCACCAGATCTGTCTACAATAGAGCACTTATGGGACGTCATCAGACGACACTTCCAGCAACAACCACAAACAGCATTAACCATCCCTGTATTTACCAACCAGGTGCAACAGCCATGGAACTCCATCCGGCACCTGTACAAGACAATGCTTGCGTGGTTGCGTGCTTGCATTCAGCATCATGGTGGTTACACCAATTATTAGTGTACCACATAATAGCAATTGCTTATTGTATGCTTACATTAACCTGCGATCTTGCAATGTTAATCACTTAAATATGTTACCTAGACAAATATATTCATGAAATTTTATTATTCTACACTAATTATTTTTTGGTGCTGGCAATTTTTTCCATTAGTGTAAAAGAAACCAATCATATCCTGTACCGACTCTCCACAGTTTCTATTCCATAACCACCCAGCACTCTGCTCGTCACAGTCTACACTAATGTCTCCAGTGGCCACTGGAACTGCTTCTATTGAACACTACATTTCCCAATGCCAGACTGACTCCAAGCATACAACCTCCTTCCCGATCACCATAACCAAGTATATCCTCACCACAAATACTTCTCCTTTGAAGGCATCTCCTGCAACAAATTCGTGTTGTAGCAATGGATACCTGCTCCGTATGTGAGGATTTGGAACTGCGTCAGGTCTGTGTCTTTTAGCCGTTCTCCTTGTTCGCTGTTCGTCTTAGTCCCTTCACTGCATGTGTTCCTGTTTTTATGCGTTGGGCGCTGATGACCACGATGTTTAGTGCCCGTAAACCTCCAACACACACACTGGATACCTGCATGGCACTAACCTATGCCAACCTATTCATGGACCATCCAAAATAATCCTTCCTAACCAGTCACACTCTGAAACCCTTCACCTCATTCATTGATGATGTCTTTGTGATCCAAGCCAAGTATGAGGACCCCTATCCACATTCCTCCAGAATCTCAACATTTTCTCCCCCACTTGCCTCACCTGGTCTTCCTCAGTCCAACAGCCGACCTTCCTTGATGTTGACCTCCACCACAAGGATGGCTATATCAGTACTTCCACCCAAATTTAATCTCCACTCCAACATCTGACACCCATTCCACACCAAGTAGTCCCTTCTATACAGCCTAGTCACCTGTGGTCATCGCATCTGTATTTACAGTCAGTCCCTCTCCTAAAATACCAAGGGTATCACTCAGGCCTTCAAAGACTGAAATTACCATTCCCATCTTGTCCAGTCATTTACGTCTCCCACATACCCTTTCTCTGGCCACAAAGCAGTATCTCCCCCCCCCCTTTCCCCCACACCCTCCTCCACTTCTCATGCCTCAGTGCTATGTAGGACTACTTCTTGTCATGCCTTGAAATGAGAAATGTCATTCTCACAAAAAAATGGTTCAGATGGCTCTGAGCTCTATGAGACTTAACATCTGAGGTCATCATTTCCCTAGAACTTAGAACTACTTAAACCTAACTAACCTAAGGACATCACACACATCCATGCCCGAGGCAGGATTCAAACCTGCGACCGTAGCGGCCGCGCAGTTCCAGACTGAAGCGCGTAGAACCGCTTGGCCACTGCGGCCAGCCTGTGTCATCCCCACACTCTCACCCCTTTCACAATGGTATTCTGCCACCAACCCACCTATGCAGTATCCTTTTCCAACCATGCTCTCAATCCCATGCCGCATGGTTCATATCCCTAAATAGACATAGATGAAGAAACCTGTTGTATACATCATCCCTCTATCACCTAGTTCAATCCTGGCACAGGCATCTTGTAGCCCATCAAACGCAGGGCCACCTGTTAAAGGAACTGTTTGATCTATCATCTTAACTCCCATGACTCCGCCGTTTTCTATGTGGGGTGACCACTAACAACCTGTGTGTCTGCCACCACCAAACTGTGGCCAGGAGACAGCTGAACCATCCAGTTGCTCAGCATGCTGCCAGTATAATTTGTGCTATTTCAGTGACTGCTTCACAGAGTGTGCCATCTGGATTCTTCCCAATAACACCAGCTTTTCTGAATTTCACATTTGGAAACTCTGCCTGCAACATATCCTTAAGAGTCCATAAACCCATTACCTCAACCTTTACTAATCCCTTCCCTTCCCTTCCCTTCCCTTCCCTTCCCTTCCCTTCCCTCCATCCTTCCTCCTTTGTTCCTATCACCTCGTCCCCCTCTCCCACAGCACAGCTTCCTGGTGCTGTACCAAGCACCACCACACTATCTTGCCTGTTTGGATTTTTTATTTTTTAATTTAACCTAGATTTGTGTTATTTTCAATGTGAAGTCTGCCTATATGACCTTGATTTAATTTTTATTTTAGGGGTTTATTATTTATGTTTCTTATTTATTTATATTTTCGCCCAAAAGCCGTGGGGAAGGATAATGATTCATGTGCTGGACAAGGATTTGAACCACGATCCCTGCCTTTTCTGGGTAGTATGCTACATCTGAACACTCATTATGGATCAACTCAAAAGCTTCAACTGTCTCAAGTTTCCCTCCCTTGTGTGTTGTTTTTATTTACCCAGCACATTTCGTATATAATTTTCAGCAGTTTCCTTTTTTTATCAGCTGCCTTATTTAGGTTATCATATAAAGTAACATTTTATAGGTTCTGTTTTATGTTGACATCACTTTTAATTTACAGGTAAAATGCAAAGAACTCAAGCATTCATTAAATGCAAGGGTTATGACAGTATCTGCAGCACAGAATACATGGACACACCAGAGAAGGCAGCGGAGGAAAATGCAGAACCTGAAGATGAATCCTGATGGTACAGAAAGAGAAAGTGATGAAATTGTGTCACCTGCAGTTGAAACTTCTTCAGAAATGCCGTTGCATGATACAAAATCAACAACTGAGTCTAACATTGGTGGCACTATGAAACTGTCAGATGAAACAAAAGAGGTATCCCTAGGCAGAGTGGGCGGTTATGTGCAGTCGGAGGCAAAGATGCAGTTTCAGTCTAAGAAAAGAGAAGTGGAAGAGCGCAGTGCAGACCTAGAACCATCTGTTAAGAAAATCAAAACTGAGAAACTATTGGACAATGCAATGGAGAAAGATAAAAATGCAGTAACACAGAGTGACAAAAACGCTGATACATCAAAAGTTTCACCTGTTTTAAATGCTACACTAATTGTGAGGAAAGAAACAGATAAAATTATGATTGAAATGACCTATATTGATGGGAGTAGTGGGAAAGATGGTGTGCATCAAGTATTACAGTACATCAGAAACAACTTGAAGTAATTCGTATCCCCATCATTCATGGGCAACATCCCATCATCTTTTTAATTAAATTGTTCCCATGAATAACATTGTGTTATTTGAACATGTGGAACAGCTATTCTGAAACTTTACATTGCTAATGCCAGACAAGCAATTGTATATATGGACTGTTGTTACCATATAATAAAACTAAAAATATTATCACAGCAATTGTTTCTTTTCATGGACATCAGGGTTGCCACAGCTCTGGAAATCAGGGAATTTCAAACTTGTTAGGGAAATCAGGGAACTTTGAATAAAAAAACACTGGAAAAATCTTGTTTTTTGCCTCAGTAGATGAAATTGTTTGTTTACCGAGATGTCACTCATTGTTGCTAGGTGGGTGCAGTTGAGTGCATGCACCACTTCCCTACTCCCTCGTTCTTACTGCTTCTCCTCTTTCTAACACTCCCCTCAGCTTGCAGTCAGTGCTGCCAACACTTCTTACTGCTAGCCCAGCAGCTGCCGACAAGAGGCAGGGAGGCGTGAAGAGTGGTTTGTTTGGATCTGATTCTCAGAGACTGTTATCGAAGCAGCTGGAACCAGCAGTCATGCATGCATGAGATGTGTCTGAGTGATAGTGTAAATGTTTGTGCTCTCGTTTTCTGACAAAAGCTATGGCCAAAAATGTAATTGTGAGAGTGTGATTGTCTTTTCTGTATGCCTGTTACAGCTCAGCGATCATATTTATGGTGAGATGCTACCTATCCTCACTAGTTTTGATTCTCAGAGTATTCGCACAAGTTATCTGTTGCATCAGTCGATCATCACGGTCTCATTTCACAAACATGGTATCTGTGACACAAGAATAGCTGGCCGCACAAGTTGACTTCCATGACGAGCCAAAATGGCAGGCCATTTCTGTGAGTATCTCTTAACAGATCAGGCCTGCCAATTTGGAGCCCATTGTTTCCTACTAATGTGCAGGCCCTGCTTGTCGGATCTAGTCCCTCACCAGTCTGCCCACAGGCTGGGTCTGTTTGTGTGTGATTTAATGCGGTGGATTTTCGTGGTTTATCCATGGACCCAGGACTGCGGTGCTCCTCGCCAGGCCAGAGGCCATGGGTGATGGATTTCAGGAATTTTGACTGTCTCACTGCAAGTATATTTTACAGTGCGGCATTTTATAGACTTTTATTTATTATAGTACATTTCTGACACTTTGAAAGTAGTTTATATTTTAGAAAGTATGGATGATAAGAAAATTGTGGCAGTCACTGGCAGTTTGTACACTGTGTACTCATGTATTTCTTGAAAGCAAAATCACGCAATAACTCCAAAATAATAAACATAATACAGTGGATAATAATAGAAAATATAAAACATAGTAAAATCAACATTTTACTGGCAGTCACCTACTGTGTTGGTTTACACAACTCTTCACCGCCTTACACACTTCTTTCTAGAGGCCTGCTTTTTCCTGAGGATATTTTTGAAATCAGTGAACGTATTTTAAATTTGTCTTATGACTCCAAGGAAATGTGTATTTTTGTCATTAAATGTGCTTCATTTTATTGAAATAAAATACCATCAGCAATCTTAATGAAAGCAATACACAATTTGGCTTGCTTTCTCCATCTAAAAACAGTTCATTACAAAATATGTTGATATTAGTACTTAAAGTTTTTGCTCATACATTTAGAAATACACAAGTCCTTATTATGTCTTTACTTACTGTTGTGACTCGCTGATCATTCAAAGTGCCGCTGCGCAATTACGCGCATCCTCTACGTGCGGCGCTGTCTGTCAGCCATGCAGCAACTGCGCCACCTAAGCGGCCAGCCGAGCAGCGGCCGCTAGACTGGGACTCAGTGCTCATTCAAATGCTAACGTGTACACATGTCTTACTTGTCAACTTACTCTGTGACTTATATGTGTTGTTGTGTCGTTCCGAAATATATGTGTTAAACTTGAAGTTCTAACAATTGGCGACGAGGTGGTGGATTTTTCCTTTTCACCGTTGACTCACAGGGTTCCGTGGCTACTGTCGAGCAACTATTGCAAAACCTCCTTGAACAGCAAACGCTTCTAACAGCGGCGATTCGCGATTTCATCGCGGCGTCAAATGCGGGGCGTTTCTCGCCGTTGGCTATACCTCCTTTTCCTCCTTACAACGAGACGGCAGAAGACTGGTCTGATTATGAAAAACGTCTTTGACAGCACTTCTTGGCATTTCATGTCACGGACGAACAACCATGTAAGTCTCTGTTCCTTTCCTGGATTTCACCTCAAATGTATCGGTTGTTGTCGCAATTGGCTCCTTTGAAGAATCCTGCGTCTTTGTCCTTTGCTGAAATGTGCTCACTTCTGTCTGTCTATTTTCAAAAGCAAACGCATGTGGTAGCCTCTCGTGTTGCCTTTTATCGTTGTCAAAAACAACCAAATCAATCCTATCGCGCTTGGGCTGCTGAACTTCACGGCCTCAGTCGAAAGTGTCAATTTGTTACAGACGTTCACAAAAATCCTATTCCGATTCCATGGTACGGGATGCTATTATCTGGTCGGCGCCTGACAAAGAAGTTCGGCAACGTGCCCTTCAGTTGGCGAATCCGACTCTAGATGAAGTTCTCTCCATTGCGCAGCCCTTTGAAATTTCTCGCGCCGCTGGGGCGCAAATAGAGGCGTGGGGTGTTGTCGGGGAAATACAACCTCTGTGCGCTGTTGACAACGCGTGCGGCACGTCCCCGCCGGCCGACGTGGCCGCAGTGCGCTCCCACGCGCAGCCTCGGCCTAACCGTAAACAACCCGCTAAGAAACTGCAGCAAAACCCCCAGCAACTTCCTTCATGTCCGCGGTGTTTTACGAAACATTCACGCGAGGATTGTTCCCAACGTTGGGCTGTGTGTCACAATTGCAAAAAGAAAGGTCATGTGTCTTCCGTTTGCAAATCCGACCGCATGCATGACGCTGATTCTGATTCTGTGTTGTCTGTCAATTGCACTTCTTCCCTTTCAGGGAAGTTATTCCTCACTGTGCAAATCCTTGGTCGAGATGTTCGCATGCAAGTGGATACCGGTTCTGCTGCCACTATAATTAATTCTCAGACATATCTTCAGCTGGGTTCTCCACTCCTGTCCCCTGTCACTCGGCAATTACGGACGTACAATAAACAGAAGATTTCTCTCTTGGGACAGTTTAATGCTGAGGTATCTTACAAATCCGTCGTTCGCACTGTTCCCATATTTGTGGTCGACCAGAGCAACGCAGAAAATCTTTTTGGTTTCGATGCCTTTCGCGCTTTTGGGTTCTCCATAGATGACTCTGTCAATATTGTCTCTGATGCTATTCCTTATGCTCAACTGGATTCCTTGTTGACGACATTTTTGTCCCTTTTTTCTCCTGGGTTAGGCCGTGCAAACGACTTTGAAGCTCATACCACGCTCAAACCCACTGCTCGGCCTAAGTTTTTTCGGGCTCGGCCCATTCCTGTGGCCCTTCGTGATCGGGTAAAATGGGAGTTGGATCGTCTCACTGCTTCAGGGGTCTTGCTTCCTGTCACTTCCAGTGAGTGGTCCTCTCCTGTCGTAGTTGCTAAGCCAAATGGTGATATTCATCTCTGTGGCAATTTCAAAGCCACTGTAAATGCTCAATGCCTCATCGACACTTACCCTATGCCCCGTCCTGAAGAACTGTTCACTAAACTTGCTGGAGGCCTGTATTTTTCTAAAATTGACCTGTCAGAAGCTTATCATGAACTTCCTCTCGACGCTGCTTCCCGGCAGTTTCTGGTCCTTAACACGCCTTTCGGCCTCTATCAATACCAACGCTTGCCATTCGGGGTTGCTAGCGCCCCTGTTCTCTTTCAGCGATTCTTGGAACAATTATTGCTCCCTGTCCCTGGGTATATCAATTACATGGACGACATTGTTGTCGCTGGCTCCACCACTGAAGAACGGCTCCACCACTGAAGAACATCTTCAAAATCTCCGCACACTTTTTCATGTCTTACAGACTGCCGGTCTTAAGTGTAATCTTCAGAAATCACCATTTTTTCAGGCATCTATCACGTACTTGGGGTTTCAACTCTCTCGAGATGGTATTCGTCCGCTTCAACAAACTGTTGCTGCGATCGATGCCCTTCCTCGCCCTACATCTGTTAAGGAACTGCAGGCCTTCTTGGGGAAAATAGCATACTATCACAAGTTTTTACCATCTGCGGCTTCGGTGGCTCAGCCGTTGCATCGCCTGTTGCAAAAAAACGAGCCTTTTCACTGGTCCGCGTCATGTGAAGCGGCTTTCCAGAAGTTGAAGACTATGCTGAAACAGGCCCCGTGCCTGGCTACTTATCGACCTGGCCAACATCTTGTTCTTGCCACAGATGCCTCTCAATATGGGGTCGGTGCCATCCTTGCGCACCGTTTTTCTGACGGTTCGGAACAACCAACCTGGATGTTGCCGAGCAGCGGGTTGTGGACAGGTTCCCCATCACTGGGGACAGGCTGGCGGCTGCTACGGGTTCTGACCCTACCCTCTCTCGGGTTTTACGCTGTATTCAGAAGGGTTAGCCAGATCGCCCGTCCGCTAAGACTTCTGATCTGTTGCGGAACTACTACACTTTGCGCTATTACCTCACGGCTAGGGATGGTGTTATCCTCCTCTCCACTGACAATGCTTCGCCGTGTGTTATGGTACCTGCGTCTCTGCGTGCTTCGGTCTTGCGCCTCCTTCACCAAGGGCACTGGAGTGTGTCTCGCACAAAATCTCTGGCGCGCCGTCATGTGTACTGGCCTGGCATCGACTCTGAAATAGTGCACATGGTTGCTGCCTGCGACCCTTGTGCGTCACAGGCCGCTGCCCCGAAGTCATCTTTGTCACCGTGGCCTTCGCCTGAGAAGCCCTGGGAGTGCATTCATGCTGACTTTGTGGGACCCTTTTTAGGTACTTATTGGCTCCTCGTAATTGACGCCTACTCTAACTTTCCTTTCACTGTCCGTTGTACGTCACCTACCACTGCGGCAACCACCAGTGCTCTCGCCCGCATTTTTTCTTTGGAAGGCCTCCCCTCTACTCTTGTTACTGATAATGGTTCGCAATTTGCCTCTTCCGAATTTGCGGATTTTTGTGCTCGTCACGGCGTTACGCATGTCACGGCCCCGCCGTTCCATCCACAATCCAACGGTGAGGCTGAACGACTGGTCCGCACATTTAAGGCTCAGATGCGGAAACTTCTGACTTCTTCTGCTGGTGATGATGCGCTTCTCCAGTTTCTGGCATCTTACCGTTTCACCCCCATGGGCGACCAAAGCCCGGCTGAGCTCTTACATGGCCGACAGCCCCGCACGCTACTTCATCTTCTGCGGCCTCCCACCTCACAGCCGTGGGTGCCTTCACTTGGCCGGTTCACCGCCGACGACCTCGTCTAGGTACGGGGATATGGCAGGCGGCCAAAATGGAGCCCGGGCCGCATCTTAAGACACCGTGGCAGACGCCTGTATGAAATCCAGACAGACACAGGTGTTGCAGTGCGTCATTCGGACCAGCTTCGGCCTCGGGTGCCAGCAACACCTGTTCCGAATGCCGCCACACCACCTTTGGCTCTACCTGACACTCGGGATCTTGGCATCTCTCAATACTCACAACGCAGCCCTCTCACCATCATCGCGATGCCAGCACCAGAACGGACGCCACCAGGAGATGTGCCCATGCAGGAACAGGATGACCATCCTCTGTCAGAGCAAATCTACTCGCCTCCTCCTCCAACGGACGCCGACACATCGCCCATGTCTCCTGTCATATCAACTGGACTTGCCGCAACGGGCAGATTGGTGCATGGGGCCCCAGCAGATTCGACCCCTACGTCTCCTGTCATCTTGACCCGTTATCATCGGGGACACTTCCGTCCGTACGGGAAGCCTCCTCCTCGAGACTTTACGGCGAGTCAAACAACACCCATGGACATTAGCCATCTCCAGGACACCTCCATCAAGACCAGTGCAATTTCAAAGGGGGGAAAAGTGTTGTGACTCGCCGATCATTCAAAGTGCCGCCGCGCAATTACGCTCGTCCCCTACGTGCGGCGCTGTCTGCCAGCCATGCAGCAGCTGCGCCACCTAAGCGGCCAGCCGAGCAGCGGCCGCTAGACTGGGACTCAGTGCTCATTCGAATGCTAACGTGTACACATGTCTTACTTGCCAACTTACTCTGTGACTTATATGTGTTGTTGTGTCGTTCCGAAATATATGTGTTAAACTTGAAGTTCTAACACTTACCCTTGAGATCTCAAAATTTGTCAGGGAAGAATGATAAAACTTTTCTGGAAATCAGGGAAATATCAGGGAATTTCACTTGGGGTAACTTGGGCCAACCATGGACATTATGGATGAGATCCAAAAAATATAGATGTATATAGCTATGCTGTTAAATTATCTGTATAGTAAAACACACAGGAGCTCATAATTAGGAATATTGCTGTTGTACTATACTAGAAGCTATTTGTATTTAGACAAGGTCCCCGTGCCCCAGTTTTCAAATAGAACGTTAATGCGTTCACTTGTTCTCACCAACCACTCAACAGTGGTATCCCTTCCTGAAACAGGAGTCTCTGTTCCGAATGTGTTTTATGTCTAGTTTTTTCTGGTACTTATTTATTGTAATGTAACAAGAATGTGCTTTAGGTACATGCAACTGCTGAACACAATGAGCAAGTTGACCTGCACTGCCACTTCACATCAAGGTATAACAGCTCCATTGAAGAAGGTACATCTCAAAAGTCTGCTGTTACTGTCATCAGTATTATTGCAGCTTGGCATCTGGACCCTGTATTTCAGTGGCGGACTAGATAGACTGGTGACGGTCTTGTAATTATTCTGGCGGCCATGATGTGCTGCTGTGCAATGATTACTTTATGACTGAATTTTCTCATGTTGAGAAATCAGGAGGAGCAATGTGTTTTACTTGGTAAAAACTTTCTAAAACCAAGAAAAATAAAACAAAGATATTTATGTGACCTTGGCTTGAGAAAGTTTTTATTATGATTGCATTATGTGTCTCCTCATTGATGGCAAATTTGGTCTAATTGTTGAATTATCACACTAGTTACTAGTACTGCTACATCTGTAGAAATGGCATATTGGTCATTGTGTGAAGCAGTTGGAAATGATTCAGAAGCACACCATTAACCTTAAGGCTGTTATTTAGTCTACCAGCAGCTAATGTGACAGTCCATCGTATTTTCCCAACGTGTAACTACTACATATTCCAGCAATGATTGTAGGAAAATTTTAAAAATACATAAATGATTGATGTAAATGTAGGATAGACCCCTGGAGATACACACACACACACACACACACACACACACACACACACAGGTGTTTTTTAAAAAATATCTACGAATGGTGAAGTTTTTTGTTTGTTTTAGAGCTTGTGTTACTGCTCACTCTTTTAATTCATTGTGCATCGTGTGAAGATGTAGATCAGTAGTGATGATGTTTTTGCATGGACAATACGAGCCAATCTTCTGGAGTGCTCAATGATCAGGTTATATAAAATGGACCCAAGAACTGGGCTGTGCAAAATGATAACACCTGTGTTCCTCAATTGTAGCACTCTATTGGGTGTACAAATGTGGAAAGTATGCTTGTTCTGGCAAGAACTAATAAGAATCATATATGAAGCTGGGCAAGACTACTATGTGGAGTCAAAAGTTTCAGGTATATTATTGAGGAGGACACTGAAGAATAGTTGATGCTTGCTCTCTTCATGGAGCAGTCTAAAATCTTCAGCAATGGTGAGTCAACAGATTACCCTCATCATAATCAATGTTTTTTCTCTTCAAGTGTAGTATGTTCTGCTCATCATAAATAGAAACTGTTGAAGATATAGAAAAGGAAGATTAGACATTTTATTGACATCACTAGTATTGTAGATGGAGCACAAGTTTAGATTGGGCAGAGGTGTGGAATGTAACCAGCAATGCCTTTTTCAAAGATATCATTGCAGTGTTTGCCTTGAAGATTTAGGGAAATTGTAGAACTCACCTGAGGGGTTTTAACTTTTCTGTCTCAAATGCATCTTCTGTAGCTATGGCTCAATCAGAGCTACCACGTTTGAATCCTCATGGTGGAATAAATTTTCACATCCAGTATTTGGGCAGCAATGGAAGAGAGGTGATGGCATAAACTTCATCATCATCAAGCCTACTGTCAATATCATAGACTATATCGTAAATATTCCCACAGGTCCTCTGGGAGTGGGGACATGTAACATTGTAGGTGTTGACCCATCCACTGGATGAGAACGTTAAGCTCAGCAGCCCTACTTAAGCTGTAGAACAATAGTAGGCTAGGCACCGACATCGATCACAACTTCACACTTCCCTTCTACTATCATTACCACTGATTAAAATGGTACACATTCTTATCACAGTCACCCATACTCGACAGATAAACTTAAGGAACAAATCTCTCACATTCTGAAGGTAAGGTGCCTTTAGGTGTGTCAAGATACTTGAAGCAAACCTCAAGGATTACAAAGACCTTTGGATACTTATATACTGATGCTGATGAACTGATCATCTTTGTTGGGTTAAATATTCCTGCTGCATGTATGGAGGCAATGTGTCAAACCTGGCTCAGCTCAAGTATGCAGTTAGCAGTTTGAGGCTCCCTCTTTATCAGCTTCTGCTTCAGTAGGACTACTTCTTTAATCAGCGAAATTTGGTTTTATGATATGCCCTTCATAATACGCCCTAGCAAAATGTCGGAGTAATTGATAAAACAAAGGAATTTGGATTGGTGATATGTTCCTCATAACATGTCCTGGCAAAATGTGGGAGTAATTGATAAAACAAGAAAATATGAGTGGATTGCACCATGTTCTCAGTGAGTTGAAATATTGCTGTGATTTCTTCTACAGTTAGTTCTCTAATTACAACAAAGAAACCGGCAGCATTGTTAACTATTTCTGGTTATGGAATAGTTTCTTCCATTAGAATCTGTTTTATATTCAGTGGGATTGTTGTCATTTAGAACATGTGTTCTTACCTGGACTTCAGTTCTAAGAAGCAGCCCACTAAACAACCTTTTACTTCTTGGATTTCTATTCAGCTTCTTGTTCTGAAAACAGAATTACTTTTATTAATTGGTATAAAATATACTAAATGAATGGTATGGTATGGTCTTGCGGGTCATCTTCTATAGTAAAACTGTGCCGCAGAATGTAGCTTTCTGATATTCAGTGTTTGCACAAAATATTTTTTTAGCTGCATATTCTTTCAGCTGATCATTCCATGTGTATTTACTTTTTGTTTTGTGACTCTTTAGGTATACCTGATAATGACAACAAACCCAAGGAGGTTGACAGTTCTTTTGTCAATATGTAATTGGAGAACACAGGGTTATGATCTTGCAGTAGTACCATACTTGCCTTTTTGTACTGTAAGTGTGACCCTCCGACTCCAGCTGTTCCTCTCCCCACAGGCTCAAAATGCTTTTGTGATTATGTGTGTGGTGGTAATGGGGCCACGAGTCATTGCACTATTCCTTCTTTCCTGTGTTGCACTCCATTGCATCTTGTCTTTGACTCAGCCTGTAGGACAGCTTCCATGTTGTCAACCTGGCTTCTCTCTGGACACTGATTAAGTTTACTTACTTATACTCTGTTAAACATATTTCACACATTTTTTGCCTTTTGTATGGTCAGTTCCTGTGAAAAGGTTTCACCTCAATTTTTTCAAAATTTTACGCCCTATGTGGCGAAGGTAGGTGGCCCTTCGTGGCACACATTCCACCCATTGTGCAATTCTGTATTAAGCATTTCTTTATGAGTGGTTGAATTAGGTGCCCAAGACCTAACACTGTAGCCAGTTCATTGTAGGGTTGTCTGCAGGTATCTGCCAGTTGTAATCTCATAACAATGCAGAAACACACTTTTGGTGCCAGAGCTACAAACTCCTCATGCATGCCTAGAGTACGTGCCTTTCGAGCCTGCGGAGTTCTGAACAATGCTTATCATAGCAGGCAGCCGTTGCTGTGGCAAGATTGTGTTCATAGGGAGAGCCCCTGGTTGGAATAGTTGGCATCATGGCAGTTGATTCACAATGAACAGGATCAATCTTTTCACATGCTGGTGGGCATAGGGCCCCAGCCATCTCACCATACCAAATGTATAGGTTCAGTACAGAAAGGTACAGCCAGAAGACACTTCATTCTCTGACCCCACTTGGAAGAAAAGTGAATCCAATTGAAATGGCAAGAAATACTCACCACACTATCTAGTTTGAACCCAAACTGATGGGGAGCCGTTTTTGAATATAGAACCATTATTCTCCTTTGAACATATTGGACAGAAATTTGGGAATGTAGCATCCAGTAACAAAATGCAAAGTGACTGTATCCTTATTACAATTTAAACTACTGGCCATTAAAATTGCTACACCACGAAGATGACATGCTACAGACCCGAAATTTAACCAACAGAAAGAAGATGCTGTGAGATGCAAATGATTAGCTTTTCAGAGCATTCACACAAGGTTGGCACCAGTGGCGACACCTACCACTTGGTGACATGAGGAAAGTTTCCCACTTATTTCTCATACACAAACAGCAGTTGACTGGTATTGCCTGGTGAAACGTTAATGTGATGCATCATGTAAGGAGGAGAAATGTGTACCATCACATTTCCGACTTTGATAAAGTTTGGATTGTAGCCTATCGTGATTGCGGTGTATCGTATCGCAACACTGCTGCTCGCATTGGTTGAGATCCAATGACTGTTAGCAGAATATGGAATCGGTGGGTTCAGGAGGGTAAAATGGAACACTGCGCTGGATCCCAATGGCCTCGTATCACTAGCAGTCAAGATGACAGGCACCTTATCCGCATGGCTGTAACGGATCGTGCAGCCACATTTCGATCCCTGAGTCAACAGATGGGGACGTTTGCAAGACAACAACCATCTGCATGAACAGTTCGACGACGTTTGCAGCAGCATGGACTATCAGCTCGGAGACCATGGCTGCGATTACCCTTGACGCTGCATCACAGGCAGGAGCGCCTGCGGTGGTGTACTCAACGACGGACCTGGGTGCATGAATGGCAAAATGTCATTTTTTGGATGAATCAAGGTTCTGTTTACAGCATCATGATGGTCACATCCATGTTTGGTGACATTGCAGTGAACGCACATTGGAAGCATGTATTCGTCATCACCATACTGGAGTATCACCCGGCATGATGGTATGGGGATGCCATTGGTTACACGTCTCGGTCACCTCTTGTTCACATTGACGGCACTTTGAACAGTGGACGTTACATGTCAGATGTGTTACGACCCTTGGCTCTACCTTTTTTTCGATCCCCTGCGGAACCCTACATTTCAGCAGGATAATGCATGACCGGATGTTGCAGGTCCTGTACGGGCCTTTCTGGATACAGAAAATGTTCGACCGCTGCGCTGGCCAGCACATCTGTCAGAAATTGAAAACGTCTGGTCAATGGTGGCTGATCAACTGGCTCGTCACAATACGCCAGTCACTACTCTTGATGAACTGTGGTATCGCATTGAAGCTGCATGGCCAGCTGTACCTTTACATGCCATCCAAGCTCTGTTTGACTCAATGCCCAGGCATATCAAGGCCGTTATTACGGCCAGAGGTGGTTGTACTGGGTACTGATTTCTCAGGATCTATGCACCCAAATTGTGTGAAAATGTAATCACATGTCAGTTCTAGTATAACATATTTGTCCAATGAATACCCGTTTATCATCTGCATTTCTTTTTGGTGTAGCAATTTTAATGACCTGTAGTGTATTTTTGCATCGAGGTATCTTGTTGCAGACACATGAAGAACTGCATGAGAACTTCGCACTGACCTACAGGGCCAAAGGATAATAGAATAGATACCAGAACCTTCATTTTGGCTATCAAAGAGGATGTATTCCCTGACATGGTTTACCACTATGATGTAAAGCCACACATTCCAGTCTCCATGTTATGTTTTATTTGTTATCATTTTGGGCTCATGTTTGCATACTGCACCAGTACTTCCATATGTGGAGACTGCAATCAGGCCCAGTATGAGAACAGTCATTGTTTGCGAAAGCCAGTATGTATCAACTGCAGAGAATAACATTCACCTGATCCTTAGAACTCTATCAGACTAAGTTATACATGAATACAAAACATGACAGCCTCTCATTTTGTGAAGCAAAACAAAGTCCAGTTCAAATGACCACAGTCTTAGCAATGGTAACTAAGCACCTGTCTGTGACAAAGGTAAAGTTATCTACTTTTTCCTCAGTGTCAGTCCCTCATGACCACCTGAATATGTGGTGGGAACAGGGCCCAGTTTCCTTCTGTTCCTGCAGACCTGAGCAGACTTAACGCTGCCCTGCCGCCCAACATTAGCCAGTGCTCCTAGGGCTATGGGCAGCAGGACAACTCATTCCTCCCTCCTTGATAGACTACCAAATAACCCTCAGCCAGGTTTAAATCCTGCAAGCAGGAGAAAAATTGAAAAAAAGAAGACGACAAAAAAAATCAGAGGTGAATGTGGATGTAGTGGCATCAATGAATCCGGACCCACCCCTCTCAGCCTCTAACCCTCCGACCCCCCCCCCCCCCCCCCCCTCACACAAACCACCTGTTGTAGTTGCAGCCATGTACATTAACATTGTTCCCACCCAATACATGATGCAGGCAGAGGCTGAAACAAATGTGTTTTGTCTTCTCGCCTTCTTCGTACCAACCACTGGTACTCACAACCATTATCCAATGAAAGTGTAATGGCTACTGTCACCACCTAGTGGAACGCAAGACACCTACTTTGCAGTAGTATGCATAATCCCTAAAAAAAAACTCATTTTCCTGAAACATGAATGAGCATCTGAAGGTCTCGGAGGAATGGTACTTGGGGATATTTTTAGTAATCAAGGTCCGCTCAGTACAGCATAAGAGGATGCGATTGTTGAGATACCGGCAATTATAGATTCTATAATGCCTAATTCTCTCGAAATGGGTCAAAGAGGTGGATGGCCTGATTCATAAGCTACCTCCATCTTTTCTCTTCATGGGCGATTTCAGTGCCCACGACACATTGTGAGCCTCTAATAGAACATCCAACTGAGGTACTCTCTCATAGAATAAGTTATCACAGACCTTGACTTATGTTTAATAAACAGTACAGAACATCATGTTTTAGTGTGATACATGTAACATAAACAGCCCTAGCTTCCTCCCCTAAATCCTGTGGAGGGTACATGATGACTTCCAGAAATATGATCATTTCCCGATTGTCATGGCCCCCCCTACACTGTTACTCAACCATTTGCCCTTGCCGGTGGTCCCACAAGAAAGCTGATTGGCATACATTAAATGCTGCCCTACCATCCAGTGTTACCTTATAAGGAAACATCGACAACCCAATACAGGACACAAATACTTCAATACTAAAAGCAGCAAAATTGACAATTCTCCTTTCCGCTCGAATATCTCATTAGTAACTGGCCCATTGTGGACACAGGAAATTGCTAAGGCAATCAAAGTTGACAGGTGGGCACTCTGAACAACATAAACATCACCCTTCGGTGGGAAACCTTTTGCCTTTAAAAGGCATTTTGCTTGTGCACACTACCTTGTAAAACACCAGAAGAAAGAAAGTTAGGAAAGGCATGTGACTAACATAGGACCTGTAACCCTCACTGGTGTGCACTAAGTTGCGTTGTTGTCTATGGCCACCAATTAGCAACCAGTATTTCTGGTATTCTACTGAACAGCAATATTCATCCTGGCCAAATTCTTCTTGCAGGCCACTTTGTGCCACAGTTCTCTCAAGCGTCTACACCTGTCAAATACCCCTCAGCCTTCTACCGCCACAGAAATCAGACAGAGAATAAGAACTTTTCCTTCACTGCCTAATGTCTGAAAACATATAATGCTCCTTTCAGTCAGTGAGAAGTCCTCAGCACTGTAGGTCTGGGCCACAACACAGCACTGGTTCCCTATGGAATCCACAATTATATGCTAAAAAGTCTACCAATCTACTTTTGGTCTTCAGTCATATCTGATGTTAGGGTGGGTTTGCAAAACAGTGGAGGAAAAGCATAATT
Source organism: Schistocerca cancellata (assembly GCF_023864275.1). NCBI lineage: Eukaryota > Metazoa > Arthropoda > Insecta > Orthoptera > Acrididae > Schistocerca > Schistocerca cancellata. The sequence continues at coordinate 888,133,012 of NC_064626.1, forward strand.
GTCCCAGTTTCGAAACTAGGTAAGAACCCATATGAAATGGACAGCTATAGACCCAGGAGCCTCACAACGGTTCTGTGTACGTTGCTTGTGTGAATAGTAAGCGAATGGCTATGTTGGACTCTTGAAATATGGACCTTTTGTCCAACAGCCAGTATGGATTTAGGGTTGGCCAATCCACGAATGATCACTTAATGTGACTGCGAGTTTGCTATAAAGACAGCTTTTGCCCATCACCAACACTACCATTGTATTCATTGACTTAAGGAAGTCCTTGGACACTCATGGGTTTACCACAGTTGTATGAATAGTGTTTTTAGAGTGCTTCCTGCTGTACTGCATCTGAAGTTTTCTCTTTCCAGTTCTTTCATAACCGTTTAGGGAAATCCTATAGTGCTGTCCATGTACAGGAGAATTGAGTCCCACAGGGATCCATGCTGAGTGGGACACTTTTTCTGTAGGAATTAAAATGCTTTTAGAGTCTCTAGACATATAGCCTCACCATCCGTATATGTGGACAACTTTTTTCTTTACTACATTTCTTCAGGCATGAATGTTGCTGAATGCCAGCTGTTAGATGCCAGCAGGACAGTACAATGCTGGTGTAGAGCTGTTCGTCCACAGTACAGTGCCAGTGTAGAGCTGTTCATCCACATCCAGAACTTTATATTTGTAATGAACTACTCAAGTTGGCAGAGTTATATCATTTTTAGGGCTTTTATTTGATGCTCAGTTGACATGGGTGCCATGTACTTGCCAGTTTAAAGGGAAGTGCCATTTAGAACTTACCACACTTCACCACCTCTGTAGGGTGCAGACTGCCCCTACACTCTTGTGTCTGTACAAAGCAGTTGTCCTATTTACACTTTATTAAAGGTTTGTCTGGCTTATGGATCAGTGTGTCCTTTTATGATACAGCTGTGGTAAGCAGTTCACCAATACAGGACCTGGCTCCAGTTGCAACATTCAGACAAGTACTGTGGTCAATGTCTTGTACTCCTCTCAACCAGGTGCTTCGTAACACCTATTAAATTATGCAACATATGTCTGCCGTTTTTTTGAACACCCAAATCACCACATTTTTCCCCCACTGTGGAATTCACCTCGCACGAGGGCGATCAAGGTCTGGTGTTCCATCAGCAGTTTGTAGTCTTCAGTGTGTCGTCCACCTTCCTCCATTGAACTTTCTCCTCAAGTTACTTTAGCAATCCCTTCCACACTCTCCTCCCTCCCCATGGTGCATTCCCTCTTCCAAAGATCCAGCTGGACGTTTCCATCAGACCAAAAGAAATTATAGATGTCTGGGCATTTCAGCATTTGTTTCCCTCAGTTCTTGGAGATTGTCCTGGTTCAACAGTCACCTGTATTGATGGCTCAGAAGGTAGCAGTCACATTGGCTATGCTTTCACATATTCTGGAGGACATGAGTAACACTCACTACCATCCAGACTAAGCATTATTACAGCAGAATTATGGCCATTATCTGAGCCTCCCATTGTTCTTGCATCTGCAGTGAATAAAATTTCCTAATCTTTGCCTTAAGATGAACTGTGAATTTTGGCCACAATCCATTACTATCCTTGGAACCCATTGGTTTTTACTGGATATGCCTTTCTCATCTCCACCATATTGGAGCATAAGTCTTGTAGGGATTCTATGAGGTGATCATGCAGACTGGTTGGCAAATTAAACTACTTAGTTGGAAACTGTGGATATGAAAATAATGGGATCTGACTTGCAAGCAACACTACATCTGCAGCTTTTGTAGGTCCAGCTGTTTCGTGGCTGCAGTTTCTCAATGGCCATTCATGTGGTGGTTGTCTTGCCCTTGAAGAACACAGCACATTGGTTGCAGCTGAGCTTGTGGATCGTGTGACAGGTTTCACAGGTAGCCCTGCTTTTAATGGGGAAGTGATGCTTGTGACATGACTGGAGTAGCTGCTGGTGATGGCAGGGTGTATGGAACAGGGCCTGCATCTAGGTCTGTTACATGGATATGAAGTAAGGGGTTGGGCACTGTGGTTGGGTAGGGATGGATGAGGATACTGTGTAGATTCTCTTGCTGGTGGAATACCATTGTGGGAGGATAGTGGGTAGACGTAGGTCATTCCTCATATTGGTAGGCCTTCTACTAAATCAGACACAGCAGGTGTCCAAGCACTGAAACCCAGTGCTTAATTTCTAAAATTTTAGGTGCCAGAACACATCTCTTCAGTGATACAATCCTCCTATCACCACCACTACACTAGACATAAAAAATTATAAATCACAATAGACATAAAGGCTATCAGTATGTACCAATCACAACTTTGGAACAAGCTCAGCTTATCTTAGGTATAAAGTACTCACACACACACACACACACACACACACACACACACACACTGACCAGCTAGAACATTATGACTATCAATCAACACCGATATAATCCCATCCAGGTGATAGCAGCATCAACTGGTGAGGAATAAATGCTAACCAGACATGCATGGTACATGTATAGAATGGGGAAGACACATAATCTATCTGATTTTGATCGAGGGCAGATTCTGATGATCCAGAGACTTGACATGAAATGTTGGAAACTATAAGACTTGTCGGGTGTTCAAGGAGTGCTATGGCGAGTGTCTTCAACACATGGTGAAACCAAGGTGAAACAACATCCAAATGTCACAGGATGACGTAGCTACCCTGCATTACAGATGTCGAATGTCATAGGCTTGGCAGGCTGGTAAAACAGGACAGGCGGAGAACTGTGGTGGAACTAACATCAGATTCTAATAACACAAGTGTGTTGAACACACAGTGCATCAAACGCTCCTAATAATGGGCCTCCGCAGCTGACGACCTATGCATGTGCCAAAGTTAACACCAAGACATCAACAACTATGTCTGAAACAGGCACACATCATTTGGTATTGGATGATGGCATAGTGGCAGAGTGTCGTGCGATCTAATGAACCTCCTTCATCATGCTGACAGGAGGGTGCAAATATGTTATCTTCCAGGGGAACAGCTTCTTCACACCTGTACTGGAAGATGAAGACAAGCTGGCAGTGGCTCCATTATGCTCTGGGGAACATTCATGTGGGCATCCATGGATCCATTGAAGTTCATGCAAGACACCATGATGGCTAAGGAATATCGTACACTGCTTGCAGAACATGTACACCCCTTTCTTGACAGTTATGTTGCCCGACAGCAGTCACATTTTTCAACGAGATAGTGCGCCATCTCACAAGGCCAGGAGTGTGGTGGAGTGGTTCAAGGAACACAGTGGTGAGTTCCAGCTGATGTACTGGCCTCACAATTCACCGGATCTGAACCTGATGGAACACATCTGTGGTCTGATTGAACATGGTGTTAGAGTACATCACTCCCTCCCCGGAATTTACAGGAATTAGGTGACTTGGGGGTTGCAGATCTGGTGCCAACTCCCTCCAGTAACCTACCAAGGCGTCTTTGCTTCCATGTCATGATGTGTTGCTTGCTGCTGTTATCCATGCCAGAGGTGAACATAGTGGCTGTTAGGTAGGTGTCATAGTGTTGTGACTGATCAGTGTGCATACAACTGCCTTGCCCCATGCCCCTGTCCACCACATCACACTGGTCACCCACTTTCACATTCACCAGTGCTAGTGCAGAGGCAAATGATAGTTATATTATGATTTAATATATATGCACTATATTAAATCTCTGATGCCAACTTCTTATGATGAGTTAAAAAAAATTCCTAGGAGGTGCCAGAACACCATTCTAGCACGTTCTGGTCAAAATTAAGCCCTCCTAAAACCAGTACAATTCTCCGTGGGATCCAGCACTTAGAAGACAACTCAAATTGTGCCCTAAAATGGAGATTTCTGTTCTCCATGTAGGATTTTAGGAGACATACTTGAAACACTGGAATCCCTTGCCTGTAGTTTGTACTAGAGACCCTTGTGGATGTGAACTGTTTGGAGTGATTGGTTTAAGTAACTGGGGTATGGATCATTGATCCCTCCACCCTCAGAGTATCAAATCTATAAAACTATTTTAAAAGAAACAAGATGGTAAGCAAATCCATCCATAGTATTCATCTGAGATAAGAAGAAGAAACTCATAGAAGTGATGCGTAAAACCAGGTGTAAAACACCAGTAAATTACCAGAAGATTGGAGGAAAAAATGCCAGCTGAAAACAGTTGTAGGCTTCCCAGGGATTTCCAAATGGCAGAAGGTACAACTCCCATGCCCAGTTGGTGCCACAAGTGAGTGTAAAAAGACCAGTAAGGTAATCAATTCAGTAAAATGCAAGAGGGGAATGAGGTAATACTATTGAATTAAAATGGTAAGGAATGTAGAAGCATAATCAAAATAAAGGATTAGGATGTCGGGCACACCTGTCATCCAGGTCAGGTGCAGGCTCTCTGGGGCAGAGACAGCAGTGGGAGGAGAATAACAAAACCAATTGCATAATGGTTTAGACAAAATATCTGTATGGTGTAAAAAGTGGCAACTGAGACTAAATATGGAAAGTATGACGTTATCCACATGAGTTCCAAAAGTAATGTGTTAAAGTTTGGTCATGCGATAAATTACAAGAGTCTAAAGGTAGTTAATTCAACTAAATATCTAAGGATTATTATGAACAGCTAAAACTGGAGTGATCACAAAGATAATTTTGTTGATAAGGTGAACCAAAGACTGTTTTATTGGCAGAACACTTTGAAGATGTCAGAGTCCACTAAAGAGGCTGCCTACACTACGCCTATCTGTCTTGTACTACATTATTGCTGTGCGATATGGCACACTTGCCAAATAGGATTGACGGAGAATGTTGAAAAAACTCAGAGGGGGGCATCTCATTTTGTAGTGTAGCAGAATAGGGGAGTTTGTGGCATGTACATGGGCGGAAATCATTAAAACAAAGGCCACCTTCATTGCAAGATCTTATAATGAAATTTCAGTCATTAACTTTATTCTATGAACGCAGAGATATTCTGTCAGTGCCCACTTAAACATCCAGAAATGATCATTCATAATAATGTAAGAGAAATTAGATAGCGAATGGAAAGAGATAAATGTTTATTTTTCCCCTGCACTCTTTAAGAGTGGAACTGTAGAGAAAAAGTGCGAAAGAGATTTGATGAACCCTTTACTAGAGACTTAATTGTGAATTTCTCAGTAGTCTTAGGACTCAAAACATTATGTGCACTCCACCGTGAGATAAAATGGCACCTGTCAGTGTTATGGGCACATGACTCAATCAAGAAAGTATATAAGTGATGCAGGGACAAATATGGAACCATTCTAGTCACAATATGGATTGAAAACTAGGAAATCTACTAACATATGCAACTTACATAAAGGGCAGTTAGACATGGCCTGGCATCTGTAAACAAGAATCTTGGAAATGGTGAAGCTGAGAGGTTGTTCGCATGCTACTGCCACGAGCATCTATGCAAAATGGTTGAAGAACAGTGAAGTGCCAAGGTGCTGGATGCCCACATCCATCACAGAATGTAAAGGTCGTTGGTTTGCCCACTATTTACAGGAGGATAGGTTTCGATTTGTGGCAGATTAGACGATAGACTTTAGTGTTGGAGCAGTACAAGTGATTCAGAGCACATTGTTGAACATGGGGCTCCACAGCACGACTCGTGTTTCAATGTTGACCACTGATTCCAGCCAGCACAGGATCATCAAGATAGGGGTGTCGATCAATGGAAACGCGTCACATGGTTGGATGAGTCTCGTTTCTTGTTACGCGAAGTGGATGGTAGTGCCCAGATAACATTCACCCAGAGAACAGGCTTCTCATAACATGCACCACACCATATATGTAGGCTATAGGGGCAGTGTTATGCTATATTTATCTGCGCTCCTGTGGGAACAGAGATGTAGTAATCAAAGACACCTTGACAACTGTGGACTGTGTGAACATTACTGCACACTATCTGCATTCCTCCATGCCTGATGTCTCCTCCAATGGCGTTGGCATCTTCCAGCATGATAACTATACCTGTAACAAGGCCAGAATTGTGCTACAGTAGTTTGAAAATAGTGATAGTGATGTTGTATTAGTGACCAAATTCACCTGCTACACCCAGTGGATGACATCTGGGATACTATCATGGTCAGCTCCATGCCCACAAACCACCAGCTCGTAATTTATGGGAATCGCTTGACCTGTGCATAGACATCTGGTGTCATACACCTCTGGAAACCTACAAAGCACTTGTTAAATCCATGCTATGTAGAATCCCTGCGATATTGCATTCGAAATGTAGACTAACACACTATTAAGCAGGATTTCACAATATTATGTCTCTTCAGCAGATTTGAAGCAAGGATACAACAGCTAAAATTGAGGGTATGAGTGAGCTAACATTAGACTTCTGGTTATCACACTAGAAGTAGAGCACTCTAGTCTTTAAAACAGTTTTTCAACTGCAGTAACGTGAAATGAATTGTTTAAGAATGTCTTCATGTGTCATTCTACAGTAGTTGATGCAGAAAAAAAAAATAGTTTGTTGGAGGGATTTTCGGTACAAACACATCCATACAGTTGTAGAAACTGCTATGGTTTGCAACTTGTTGATGGCTGTGGCAGTCCATCGTCTATTCTGTGACGGTGGGAGTTGTTGAGATAGGTTTGTCTGTAAGTATGAACACATTAATTTAATTCCAAGCTATCCTCTTTTAGAGCCATTTTGGCTCAAGAAACTGTAGATGGTATTTTTTTGGGGGGGTGGGGGGTATCTCGCTTTGGCTAGGGTGCCCAGAGAAATATAATAAACCATCTGGTGTTTTTAGGTGTAGAAAGAAGTTCATGAATTGTCAATATCAGAGAGTGTTGGAGATATCATTGAGTTACAGCTAGTAAACTGCTTGCTCTCACTGAAAATGAGAAATTTCTGACAGGTGCAGATCTATCAGAGAGCTACCATAATGGCTACTAAGGACAGTATATTCCTGTCAGCTATGTTTTGAAAGATTTAGCACTGCCATCAGTGCACAATCCAACTCCATGTAATCGTTCACTACCAAACAAAACAGTCATTGTACAATAGATGAGTCCGCTTCATGTCTTTCAGAGTAAATGGCAGATGTAGATGAAGTTAGACAAGTGATCCTCCAAGAGCGTGTATGCGAGAACGATCATGTGAGAAGTTCCTGAAAGGGTACATGTATAGTTGAGTCAGCTGATCTCTGACAGTTGCAGTGGGCTGGGCACAGTAGCTACACGAGCCTACCTCGACCAATAATGTAACATGATTTTGTAAATGTTTCTATGGTATCGCCTCAGTGTTGTCACAACTCTGTAGATGGCTATTGAATTCACCTGCAGCCATTAGCAGGTCACAGCTGAAAGGTGGCATCAGTGATGCAAGCTATTAGGCATCTTCTTACACCATCTCAACTATAGTTACAGACATTAATTGTAGACAGGCTCATATTTGGGAATCTGACTGACAACGTTTTTGTCTATGTTGTCTCCTTTCATCAGCAAAGATAATATGGCAGTTTGGATAGGTTTTGACGCTCCATATATAGACTGTGTAGTTACGTAATGTCAGAGCTATCGATCTTCAACAACAGTAGCCTCCCTTCTACCTGAAAGCTTTCTACAGGGCTTGTCTGAGAAGCAAGGCTGTGTGCCAGATCCCACTGTAATTTACTGGATGTAAAATATGTAGCACCAATGAGGCTACTGATCTGCAGGCCAAGTTTCCCTCTTATGAACTGAATCCAAAAGTTGTAACACCAATGAGGCCTAGCGTAATAAATGAGACCCAGAAAGTAGTATATATCAGCTATTTTAAGTACTTCATGAGCAGACTGTATAAACATAAGTACGTATGTATGTCAAGGATCTCCTACCTAACAACTGGATCCATTTCAACTGAACTTGGCACACAAACGGCCTACCTCACAAACACTGTAGGCTTTACAGCTTCCTGTTCCAATAAGAGTAAAGACATCCTGTAGGACAGGCAAGTTGTGGGAAGTAGTGTTCACTTCCATCACCTAATTGCTTTGCAGCACAGCCTACAAGTCAGAGGCAAGAAATGGATTTGTAGCCCCCTTACGTGGAAGCTGCCTTGTATGACAAGCATTTTGTGGGAGTGGCATTGGAATGCTCCATTGACCTGCTGTGCGGGGGCTACATGTGCAGATCTGCTTTGCTTGAGGAAGGTTGATATGGATAGAGAAGTGGACTGACAGAGAGGGGAGTAGTATGGTTGGATTGGGAGAGGGAGCATAAGGGAATGCTCATAGAGAGAGAGAGGGGCGTCTCCTAATCAGGAGCAAAGCGAATTATTTAGCCTCACTGGTGTGCTTTGGTAGTTTAGTTTATAATCTGTACATGTGAATTGAAGTTATTAGAGACAGTTCTTACCTTTTCATCAGTGTTTACAATAGAATTATGTTGCCCTTCCTGATAATCCTTTGCTTGTCTGTGTAGTGTAGTTTCCCACGATCTTTAGTATAGATATGGACTGTGTGTGCTCATGCGAGCTGAGTTGGTGTCACTTCACTCTCAGCTCTTCAGTTACACAACTTGAAGCTTCAAAGGACGGGCATTATTGTTGTGGGCCAGCCATGTGAATCAAACACACGCCTGAGCCCCCAAATCAGTCCGCACTGTTGGCCAGCCCAATTACTGCACCCACTGAGGTTGACACCTCACCTGTGGTCGATGGGAGGCTGCCCAGGGGTGTGGCAGGCGGCAAAAGACTTCCCAGGGGGCTGAATGTAAGTCCTCCCTGGTCAGTCGGGCAAGTAATTTCCAAATGCTGTCCCTCAGCAAACTGCAGTCGCTTATCGTGTTTCAGAGGAAACCTCTCAGCCTGCAAGATCCAGGCAATCACAGAGGCTGGGATTATTGGTAGTCGGGGGCTCCAGTGTTATGTGCATTATGAGACTCCTTAGGGAAAGAGCTGCCAAGAAGTAAAAGAAAGCCCACATGCACTCCAGTGGACACCGGGCGGAGTCATTCCAGACATGGAATGTGTCTTTCTGTATGCCGTGAAGAGCACTGGGTGCAGCCAACTGCAGGTGGTGGCTCACACCGATACCAATGATGTCGCTTTGGATCAGAAGAGATTCTCCAAGGGACGAGTGGCTACCTAAAGTGGTAGGGACTGTTTGTCTTGCTTGCGAGATGAAAGTAGAGCTCACAATTTGCAGCATAGTCAACAGGTCCAGTTGCGGACCTCTGGTACAGAGCTGAGTGTAGAGTCTGAATGAGAGGTCCAGACAGTTTTGCAACTGCATAGGTTGCAGATTCCTCGATTTGCGTCATCAGGTGGTTGGGTTTCGTATTCTGCAAAATAGGTCGTGAGTCCACTACACGCAGGAGGCAGCTACATTGGTGGCAGGGGCTGTGTTTTGTGGATTGGGCGGTTTTTTAGGTTAGAGTGTCTTGGAGAAACACAAAAAGTGCTTCAGTCTCCAAGGGTGGAGGTCAAACAGGAAGAACATAGATCCAGGAACCATAGGTATAAGATTTGTAAACTCTCATAGCTGTGTTGTGAAAGTACCAGGGCTCCAAGCGCTAATAGAAAGCACTTATGCTCAAATCGTTACAAGCACTGAAAGCTGGCTAAAGCTCGAGATAAGTCTAGCCGAAATTTTTGTGGAAGACCTATCGTTGTTCAGAAAGGATAGGCAAAACGCAGTTGGCGGTGGCGTGTTTGTTGCTGTTAGACGTAGTTCATCTTATAGCGAAATTGACGTAGATAGTTCTGTGAGTTAGTATGAATACAGGTAATTCTTGACAACCAGAATAAAATAATAATTGGATCCTTTTATAGACTTCCCAATTCAGATGATACAATTGCTGCAATAGTCAAAGAAAACTTGAGTTTGATATCAAATATGTACCCAACTAATACAAGTTTAGTTGGTGGTGACTTCAACTTACCCTCGATTTGTTGGCGAAAATACATGTTGAAGTCCTGAGGTACACATAAAACATCGTCCGAAATTGTGCCAAATGCATTCTCTGAAAATTATTTCGAGCAGTTAGTTCATGAGCCCACTCGAATAGTAAACAGCTCTGAAAACGTACTTGACCTCTTAAGCGACAGATAACCCCAAGCAAATAGCGAACATCAAAACGGATACAGAGATTAGTCAACACTGGGTTGTCGTAGTGAGACTGATCCCAAATCCTCCAAAAATAAATGAAAAATGTACTTATTCTAAAAAGCAGATAGAAATTCGCTTGTTGCCTTCCTGAGAGACAATCTCCACTCCTTCCAAGTTAACAATGTACTGGTAAGTGTAGACCAGATTTGGCTTGAATTCAAAGAAATAGTATTAACAGCAATTGAAAGATATATATACACCAAATAAATTAACAAGCGACAGCGCAGATCCCCTATGGTACACAGTACGAGTCAGTACACTGTTTCAGAAATACTTAAAAAAGCATGCAAAATTTAAACGAACGCAAAACCCCCGAGACTGGTGATTTTTACAGAAGCTTGAAACTTAGTGCGGACTTCAATGCAAGATGCTAACAGTAGTTTCCACAACAAAAGTTTGTCTCGAAACCTGTAAGGATATCCAAAGGATTCAGAATGCATGTAAAGTATGCCAGCAGCGAGACGCAGTCAGTCCATCTCCGTGTAATAGCAATGGAAATACATACATAAAAAAAAAGTTTTGCATCACTCCTGAAGACAGACATTGACTGTGGATATTGTATCACAGACACAGTCACTTTGACTGTTCAAAGATGTTACTAAACCCGCCCAAAGATGTAAACAACTATGCATGAGCAGCGCCTATTAGACGGAGAGGGTCCGACAGCTGATCAGTTCCAGTCATTCTACCAGGAACGAGGTACACGGCTCATGTTGTCTGTAGTTCAACCATGCCTAGACAGTCAATACCGCAGTTCGATCACGTCCGCATTGTTACTTGGGCCAGGAGGGGCACTCAACAAGGGAAGTGTCCAGGTATCTCGGAGTGAACCAAAGCTATGTTGTTCAGATATGGGGGAGATACAGAGAGACAAGAACTGTCGATGACATGCCTCGCTCAGGCCGTCCAAGGGCTACTACTGCAGTGGATGACAGCTACATAGGGATTATGGCTCGGAGGAATCCTGACGGCAACGCTACCACGTTGAGTTATGCTTTTCGTGCAGCCACAGGATGTCATGTTATGTCTCTATGCACAATAGGCTGCAAGATGTGCAACTTCACTCCTGATGCCCATGACACCATGCAGTGCGGTACAGATGGGTCCATCAACATGTTGAATGGACCACTCAGGATTGGCATCATGTTCTCTTCACCGATGAGTGTCGCATATGTCTTCAACCAGACAAATGTTGGAGACATGTTTGAAGCCACCCCAGTCAGGCTGAATGCCTTAGACACGCTGTCCAGCGAGTTTCCCTGCTGTTTTTGGATGGCATTATGTGAGGCCGATGTACGCCGCTGGTGATCATGGAATCCGCCGTAACGGCTGTATGATATGTGAATGCCATCCTCTGACCGATAGTGAACCATATCGGCAGCATATTGGCGAGGCATTCGTCTTCATGGACGACAATTCGCGCCCCCATCGTGCACATCTTGTGAATGACTTCCTTCAAGATAATGACATCACTCGACTAGACTGACCAGCATGTTATCAAGACATGAACCGTATTGAACATGCCTGGGATGGATTGAAAATGACTGTTTATGGATGATGTGACCCACCAACCACTCTAAGGGGCTATACTGTATCACCGTTGAGGAATGGGACAATCTGGACCAACAGTGCCTTGATGAACTTGTGGATAGTATGCCACAATGAATACAGGCATGCATCAATGCAAGAGGACTTGCTACTGGGTATTAGAGATATCGGTGCGTACAGCAATCTGGACCACTACCTCTGAAGGTCTCCCTGTATTGTGGTACAACATGCAATGTGTGGTTTTCGTGAGCAACAGAGTGGGCAGAAATGATGATTATGTTGATATCTCTTCCAGTTTTCTGCACAGGTTCCGGAACTCCTGGAACCGAGGTGATGCAAAACTTTTTTTGATGTGTGTGCTATCGATGACAACGCTGCTACAGCAGTTACCAAACACAGCCTTCCGATATTCCTTCAACAAAGAAGGCGAGGTAAATATTCCAGAATTAGAATCAAGAACAGCTGCCAACATGAGTAACTAAGAATTAGATATCCTTGGAATAGTGAAGCAACTTGAATCACTTAATAAAAGCAAGTTTTCCGGTCTAGACTGTATACCAGTTATGCTTTCAGAGTATGCTAATGCAGTAGCTTCATACTTAAGGATCATACACAACAGTTTGCTCGACGTACAATCCATACTCAAAGACTAGAAAGTTCCACAGGCCAAAAAAGTAGCAGGAGTTATCTACTAAATAACGGCCCGAACCATTAACGTCAATATGCAGCAGGATTATGGAACATATATTATGTCTGAACATTATGAATTACCTTGAAGAGAACAGTTCACTGACACACAATTAACACCGATTTAGAAAACATCGTTACTGTGGAACACTACTAGCTGTTAACCCACAAGTGATGTTAAGTGCTACTGACAAGGGATTAATTCCATATTACTAGATTTCCAAAAGGCTTTTGACACTGTTCCTCCCAAGTGCCTTGTAGTGAAATTGTGTGCGTATTGAATATTGTCTCAGTTATATGACTGCATTGGTGATTTCCTGTTGGAAAAGTCACAGTTCATAGTAACTGATGGAAAGTCATCGAATAAAACAGAAGTGATTTCTAGTGTTCCCCAAGGTAGTGTTACTGGCCCTGTGCTGTTCCTTATGCATATAAACTATTTAGTGACAATGTGAGCAGCCATATTAGGTGCTTTGCAGACCATGCTGTCGTTTATTGTCTAGTAAATTCATCAGAAGGTCAAAGCAAATTGTACAAAAATTTAGATAAGATAAGTGTATGTTGCGAAAATTTGCAATTGATCCTAAATAATAAAATCTATGATATCCACAAAGTGGTAAAAGGAATCCGTTAAACTTCAGTTACATGATAAATGAATCAAATCTAAAGGCCCTAAATTCAACTAAATAACTAGGAATTACAGTTAAGAAAAGCTTAAATGGGAAGGTTACTTAGAAAATGATGTAGAAAAGGCGAACCAAAGTCTTCATTTTATTACAAAATGTAAAAGATCTACTGATGAGACTGCCTACCCTGCACTTGTTGGCCTATTTTTGAGTTCTGTCGCAGGGTGTGGGGTCCTTACCAGATCGTTTTAAAGGAGTATATCGAGAAAGTTTAAAGAAGAGCAGCACGATTTGTATTATCGAGAAATAGGAGTGAGAGAGTCACTGATATGATGCAGGATGTGGGGTGGATGCCATTGAAGCAAAGGTTTTTTTTGGTTGATACAATCTTCTCATGTAATTTCAATCACCAACTTTCTCATCATAATAAAGCAAGGGAAATCAAAGCCGACACACAACAATATAAATGTTTGACATTGGAAAAATAGAGTATTATTATGAAGGTGGTTTGATGAACCCTCTGCCAGGCACTCAAGCGTGATTTACAGAATAACGATGTAGATGTAGATGTAAAGTGGGGGATGGACAGAGAGAGGGGAAGGAGGAGATGGATAGGGAAAGGGGAAGGAGGATATCATTAGCGCTAGGAGAAAAGGAGACTGGGACAGATGGAGGAGGAGGAGGAGTAGGAGTAGGAGTAGGAGGAGGATATGGATATGAAAAGGGTGCAGGAGGAGAGCAACAGAGGGATTGGGTCAGGAGGAAATGGATGGGGAGGGAGGGGGAGGAAGAGGTGGACAAATTGAGAGGGGGAGGGGAGATGGACAAAGAGGAGGCAGGAGGATGGACAGAGGGATGAGATGAAGACATGGGCAGAGAGAAGAGTGAAGAGTTGGATAGAGAGAGGGGAAGAGGGTTGGAGGAGGAGATAGACCAAGAGATAGGGAAGAGGACATGTGTGATGCATGGGTCAAATGCATATGTGGGCCAGAACACAGAGAAGATGCTAATATATGTAAAGCTGAGCATATGTATGTGTAAGAACTCGTGGGCCATTGGACCAAAGTGGGTAAAATTTAACACTCAGACTCAGTGCCTCAAGAGGACAAACATAAAGGGGGGTGGGGGGTTGTTATTCTCCAGTGCTAATATTTAAGGACATATAAATATAGCCTACACATCAGAGGCAATAAACAGTTTTCCAGGCACCAATGTGTAGGCTGCCCAACACAACAGGCCTGCTTTATTGGTCTGCTGTGCATGACAGTCTACACATGAAGCCCTTGGCATATAGGCTGTGCTGGGAGTAACACCAGCCCACTTTATTGACTTCGTTTCCAGGGTCTACCATGTCTATGAGCATGTCTGGGGGGAGTTGAGATGAAGAGGAGGAGGTAATGGAGAGAGAGGTATTAGAGGGGATGGGTAGGGGGAGAGGTTGAAGGAGAGGTTCTAAAGAGAGGAAAGGAAGGAGGAGAAGGACAGAGAGAAGGGATGGAAGAGAAAATGGACAGATAGGGATGCAAGGAGATGATGGTCAGAGAGGGAGAAAAGAGGAGGAGATGGACCAAAAGATGTGCATACTAAATGTGACATACATGTTTGCGGGCGAAGCCATGGGGAAAAGGCTATTTCAAATATATAAAGCGATGTCTGTGTATGTATGTCCATCATCTCTTCCCAAACCCTAAGTTTAGTAGACAACCAGCAAAGTTCATGAGTATCAGCACCATGGGGGTTAGGACCTTCTAGCTCCAATGGAAATTGGAATACAGGCAAAAACGTATTTTTCAGCCCCAGCCATGTGGGCTGCCCTGCAGGACAGAAATTTGTTGTGAGGGTAGTATCACCATGCCCCCACCGTATAGGCTTCCCTGCACAACAGGCATGTTGTGTCATAGTAATACTGACCAGCCTTATTGATTGGTTTCGCAGGGCAGACTATATGTCAGGAGCAAAAACTGTTCTCATGCCCCTGATGTGTTGGCTTGCTGCATGACAGGTTTGTTATGACAGTAGTACCGATCTGTTTTACAGGGGCTACATGCGGAGATGGGCATCACTGCAGAAGGTTGAGATGGATATAGCAGGGGTTGTGGACAGCTTATGAGTAGCACTAGAAGTGCCGCTGTGAGAATGCAGATGAGGTTTGTTTCAAACACACGCTGTATTGGTTGTGAGTGTTAGTTACCTTTGAGATGAGAGTGGTGAGTTGATGCTAGTCGACAGTGCCTTTAAGACGACAAAGACGTCATTATGAACACCTCACTGACTCTGAATGAGGTCATGTAATAGGGCTACGAGAAGCTGGATGTTGCTTCTGCGATATTGCAGAAAGACTTGGCAGAAATTTAGCCACTGTGCGTGATTGCTGGCAGCAGTGATCGTGGGAATGTACGGTCGCAAGAAGACCAGGCTCCAGACGCCCACATGGCACCGCTGAGAGGGAAGGCCATTGTGTTCAGCCTATGGCTCTGGTGAATCATACTACATCTGCAGGAGCAATTAGAGCAGCAGTAGGCACCACATTGACACAACGACCTGTTACAGATCAGTTACTTCAAGGACAGCGCTGAGCCAGACGCCATGTACTGTGCATTCCACTGACCCCAATCCATCGCCATTTGCGACTTTAGTGGTGTAAAGTCAGAGCTCATTGGAGGGCAGAGTGGAGGTCTGTTGAATTTTCTGATGAAAACTGGTTCTGCTTCAGTGCCAGAGCTCTAAAAGTTTCGATATGATGCCTTGGCCTGCTTGATCACCAGATCTCTCTCCAATCGAGTACATATGGGACATCATCGGATGACAACTCCAGTGTCATCCACAACCAGCATTAACTGTCTTTGTATTGACCGATCAAGTGAACAGGCATGTAACTCTATCCCACAAACTGACATCAGGCACCTGTACAACACAATGCTTGCAGGTTTGCATGCTTGCATTCAACACTGAGGCTGATACAATGGGTATTAATATACCAGAATTTCACATTTGTAATGGCTGAACTTGTGCATAATTTAACCTGTGATCTTGCTGTGTTAATCCTTTAAATATGTTATCAGACAAATGTAATCCCAAAATTTCATTACTCCGCATTAAGTAATTTTTTAGCATTGCAATTTCTTCCGCCACTATATATTGCCATTTTCTCTTACAAAACATCATATCTCAAAATACCATGTAGTTGTAATTAAACTGACAGTGTGCTGAGTGCTGCAGTGTAAGTTGTATATATCCTGAGACGCTGAAACAAGTAATTGCTGAATTTGCTGAGAAAATAATAGTTTCACTTCCTGCCACTGGATGAAAATAAGGCACAGTAAGCAGTAAATAGTCATGTGACTGCAGGAGAAGAAGAGGAACGATCAAATACACTATAACACTGGCTCGTTTATTAGGATGTGGTCGCAAGTTACAGTATGTGTTCATTGTGGTCTCCCAACTGAGCAACATGCTGCAGCCATAAAACGGCATGGTCAACAGTTGTTCACACCATGTCGGATGTAATCAGAGTGATAAGTCATCATAAACTGCCCTTCAGATCGTGAAGAGTCCGGATACATCCCTGATAGACACAATCTTTCAAATGTCCTCACAACTAGAAGTTACATGGATTTAGGTTTGGGATCTGGAAGGCCACACATTTTGAAGCTACCTTGAGACCTTGCCGTTACTGAAGGCATCTCGAAGCAAATCTTTCACCTGGCATGGAACATGTTGTGTCGCCACACCTTGCATGAAATTAGAGGTTTGGATACATTTGCGGTTTTGCAAAGCTGGAATCATGAATTGCACAATAGGGTCCTTGTAATGAGCAGATGTCACTGTACATGTAGCAGGCCTGTGAGGTTTCATCTCTTTAAAGAAAAATGGTTCAAGAATGAAGGAGCTTCTGAAATCGCATTGCACAGTCATATAAGATGAGTGACGCACATGTTCCTGCACAACATGTGGCGGAGTAGGACCCCATATGTGACATTCATGGCACTTTCTTGAGTAAAAGTGCCTTGTCCATCCACATAGTATCTACTGGCAACATGTCATCCATTTCCATGTGTGCCAAAAGCGAAGGACAAAGTTACAGAGTTGTAGACTATCTTGGTGCTTCATTTGGTGCACATGCTAAATATTTTAGGGATATGAGAAAAAATGCGCCGCAAAATCTTTTTAACTATTGATAAGAAGAGAGAGGGAGAGAATTCCCGTGATACAGCTTCAGCACGGGCTACAGAATCTGAAGCATGTGCTATACCGTCAGCTCTGGCCACAGCAACTTCATCAACAACTGCCATGGGAATGGGCCACCTCCCTCTACATGCTGTACCACACAATTCACTTGTTTCTTCAGATTTCTTGATTATATTCTTTGGCCAATTTATGGATGTGAGGCCTCTTCGCAGCTGTTTCTGTCGACGATATTCCCGCAATACAGTGCTGCTACTGATGCTGTTTTGATAAAACAACTTTACCAGGAGTGCACGGTCTTTCTTCTCAATAGCCATACAGAAACTTTCAGCCTTCTTAACCTTTTACACCAACAGTCTATTCACAAAAGAAATCAAAGTATGTCATCAAGTTACAAGCAGCATACTGACGTCAAAACAGGAAACATTTCACATTCTGAATGCTTAAAGCGCCTAAGTGCTCTCTCGAAATTTCAGTAGTAAATCTCCCCATGATGCCAATGCATCACGTGTAACGTCTGTCAATGTAGTTTGTTAAGTACCTCGGTAACGCCCTCTCCTGTGATAGAACACACTGCTCTTCATTAGATCTTCTGTCTCCTTCTCCAGAATCGGTATTTGTACAGTAGTGGCTTTCTTTTCTTATGTACAAGGTGTACAACTTCGCTTCCACCGTTTATTCCCCAACATTTGAGGCTTTAATGAAACAAATTTGCTACACATCTATCATTCGAAGTATTTTCCATCGCTGGCCACTACTTTCTCCCATCTTTCGGGCAGAGTACGAATCCTGCGTCGAAAAAATTGTTCATCTTTTGAAGCTATCCACGAATCGATCCAGTTTGTGACTTCTTCATGAGATCGGAAGTGCTGGACAGCCAAGCCATGCGCCATTGATCTAAACAGGTGATAGTCAGAGGGAGCAATGTCTGGAGAATACGGCTGTTGGGGTAGGACTTCCCGTTTTAACATATCCCAGTACGTTTTGGCCTCTTCTGCAAGTGGGGTCGAGCGTTGTCGTGCTGCAAAATCATTTTGTAGTGCCTCTCGCTGTATTGCGGCCGCTTGTCTTTTAATGCTCTGCTCAGACGCATTAATTGCCTTCGATAACGAGCGCCTGTAATTTTTTCACTTGGTTTTAATACCTCATAGTACACGACGCCGAGCTGATCCCACCAAATGCAGAGCATGATCTTGGAGCCGTAAATATTCGGTTTGGCCGTCGACGTGGAAGCATGGCCGGGATATCCCCATGATTTTTTGCGCTTAGGGTTATCCTAATGAACCCATTTATCGTCCCCAGTCACAATTCGCTGCTGAAATCCCTTCCGTTTTTGCCTCTGAAGCTACTGTTCACAAACACCATACTCCGTTCAACACGTCTTGGTTTCAGCTCACATGGGATCCAAGTTCCTTCTTTCTGAATCATGCCCATAGCCTTGAGACGTTTTGAAATGGCTTGCTGAGTCACTCCCACTAATCGTGCCAGTTCTTCTTGAGTTTGACGCAAGTCTGCACTCAGCAATGTCTCCAATTCTGCATCTTCGAAAACATTCTCTCTTCCACCATTATGTCGGTCTACGACGTTAAAATCACCGTTCTTGAAGCGCCGAAACGACTCACGACACGTTCTTTCACTAATAGTGTCCTTACCACACGTACTTGGGAGCATTCAATGAGACTTAGCCGTTGTTTTCTTCATATTGAAACAAAACAGTAACACCTCCCTCAAAGGAAGAGAATTAGGCTCAGAAACTGACATTTTCAATCAAGAACAACTTTATGATGCAGACGCAAATCAACCAATGTTTGAATGAGGTTATGCTAACCGAGGTCCAAGCTAACTGCCTAACGCCTATGATCTGTTTTTCCGACCGCTACTTACCGTTGTCGCCACCCATCGGCAAACGGCGGAAGTAAAGTTGTACACCTTATACATAAAGAATACGAGGTGCCGAGGCTAGCAGTGTATTTAACACTCAATTCTTCTAGAATCTACATGTGTACATGATGCTCTAAGCCCCCCCCTATTCTAACTCCAACTTTTGCTGTTGCACAAGGATAAAAAAAAAATACGCGAACTGACTCTAATCAACCCTGCCAGTGGATTAGAAGAGAGTTTGGCACCTGCAATAATTTAATTTGATAAATAAGTTAAATAAACGAAGGTTTCATTAACATAGTGAGGAATGATGGGGTTGCTCTACCGATTAAGAGAATGAAAGTTCTGTCCAAAATAACAATATGATTTATTAAGACTAAACACAAAATAATAAACAAAAACACATGAAACATTTATAATACATCAAATTCGCTCAAATTGGAGACTCAAACAAACGCTGTGAATGTGAAGTTGTCCCTAAACTAGATTGTGAGGATTATGACGAAGTGGTATGTGCAGCCAATTCCTTGTAACTCAAATCTTAGAGAAAACACATAGCCAACCCAACATTAATTCCTGCTACCCAAGACAGAACAAAGTTAGAAAAAGACGAACAGGCGCGCTCTGCTGAGCTCTGATTATCACCTAGGAAAATCCCTGTCTGCCGGTGCTGCAGACATACCTTACCAAACTGTCTTCTTAACTGCCAGAAAACGATCTGGCGTACCGGAGCCGATGGCTGGTTGCTTCGACGTCCTCGACCGAAAGGCGAGAGCCGACTGCCCACAAGAGCACCCGTACAAAACCGAACACAGAACATTCCCGCCCCCACGACAGTGGCCGTGGTTAAACGTTCCAATCAGCAACTCGAAAACCGGCGGAAAATTCCACTCCATTGCCGGAACGCTACCATTCCACCAATGGAGATTCTTGGCGCCAATTTCTGCGCCGATCTTGCTACGTCACGGAGCTATGCCCTGAGCAAGCCAATCACAGTTACTATTTTGCAGAAAGCGCGGGAATTTTCCCGCCACAGCTGCCTGGGTACACAAGTCATTCCCACGCCTCGCTGGTAGCCCGCCAGAAAGTGTTTTCGCTAAGTTTCTGCGAAGTAACGGAACCTCTAGCCCAGCCGCTACTTCAGGCCCTGCGGGCGTGCCTCTTGACAATGTCGGCGTCTGGAAAGCATTCACTCGACTCCCTCACACCTGTCGGCTTACCCTTTCAAAGTCAACAGAGCCCGCCTGTCACTGGACCACCCAGGTGACGAGAGACGCTGCGTGGGAAGTCCGCGTGTGAAGGAATAGCAACTTTCCACCGCATGCAATTAGAGAGGAGAATCGTAAGATAGAAATATGAGAGGGGGCTCATGCCACCTCTCATAGCCCCTACGCCATTTTAGATTGTAATTGGTGAGCGGTTGGCTCACTTAGCAGCAAGGTAGTGAGTCAATCGCCCAAGAACAATCTCGCAAACTGGCTGCACATGCCGCACTCTATAAAGAAAATCACTGCAACTGAAAAATGCAGCTCATAGAGGGAGGATTATTTATGATGTAGCCAACTTCACCTTCTTAATATGGAACACTAACACTCACATCACACATCCATACCCAGGGAGCCCCTTCCAAACACCGATTCACACAGACATTCACTCTCTAAATATGGCCCGGACATGTGAGCCAAATATGGAGCAATTTATTCTTTACAATCAGAGTTGGAGTGCTCTGCAATTAAATGCCCAAGATGTTACAACAATTTTAATCATTAAACTAACCTGAACTCACTCACACATGATACTATTTAAGTTAACAATCTCTTTGTGAGCTTTCAGAATCTGATTACAACCTCCGATTCATTCTGTCTCCCTGCAGCAAGAATAACCTTTACAAAATGTTCCCTGAACTGATGGTCCATTCACAATGACAGTGGTGGTATCTGCTTCAGTTTATGGGGACTTCAGGCACACTGTTTGCATACACACAACAATAGATACAAGATACAAAAAAAACATGGTGTGGAGAACAATACAGTAATTTGTAATAAGAATTACAGTGTAAAACAAACACATACAAGGTATCACATACATTACAAAAAAAACACTAGAGAAAGAAATTTAAGAAAAAAAACAAGGTTCATGGGACATTAAGTTGTGCATGCACATTGCACACTGTTCACAACTGTGCTGAGAATGAGGCACTAAATCACATTGTTAGAAATGTTCGAAGCACTTCACAAATTCATTAGTTTCTCTGAGGGGGTTGGTATGTTGAGTCATATGCATTGATGCACGTGGTTCCATGTCTTGAACATTGGAGGGGGGCTTTTGGGATGGGGCCACAGTACTGACATCACATAGGGCTAAACGTCGGGTGTTGTTCCTACGTTGTTGCAACAGCAATAGGGAGTGCTGGAGCGTCTGCAGTACGCTGTTGAGATTGTAGTCAGACCCACGCATATGATCACGGCAGTACGGTAGGAAGACACAGTGATAGGCCCTCCTCACGTCGATTAATTGTCTCTGAGGTCTACTTGTTGGGATACATCACTAGTCTAGGTCTCTTCTCTCACTGGACAGTACTTTACGTTTCCCAGTATTGCAGTTCGACGAGGGATGATGGCACGTGGAGTGACTCCACAAGTGTGTGAGGTCATCCATACAGGATCAAACTAGGAGCGACGATTGCTAAAACTGCTCTCTAATAGAGAGGAGAAGTTAAAAATGAGACCATACATTTGTTAGTGTGGCACGATACTGCTTTGTGTATGCAGATCGGCCAATGCTAGTGAGTTGTAAAAACCCAAACAGGTGAGTATATAGCGTCCCTTTCTGTCCTGAGGCACATGAGACGCCGGTTATGACACCATATGTGATCTTCTTCGTGTACTCACGACAACGTGGTCTGCCGCAGGGAATCCCTCCAAACGGCTGCCGCATCCGGAGAGCTAGTTGGCTGTCGCGTGTGGGTCGCATGTCAGTGTCAACGGCCAGCCTCACTTTCGCTTGTGGCCCGGCGAGGGCTGTCTGCCGCTTAATCCCTCAGGTATATGGTCTGGTGACTGTCAGCTTGTAGAACCGGATGCTCTCGCGCCCTTCGCGTCAGGTGGCCAAAAACCTCTTGTTTTTGCACTGCCTGGCCTCTGCATTGCCACGATACCCGTCATCTGCACAGTTCTGACAAAAATCTTATGCCTAACTTTTTTTTCCATGACCTTCTATGTTATAATAAATTTACATAATGACACATTAATGGTCTGTCATTTCAGACACTCTTATTTTACTTTTATAGCTATTAATCTATGGCTATCATTATAACAAAATAGAGACCAGTCTCACTACTGTACATGGTGTGTGACGCTACACTGGATGAACAGCTAAATGTGTGGGCCCGCACTAATATTACTATTAATTATATAGATCGACAGTAGACATGCTCAAGAATTAACTACCATTTGCCAACAATCTACATTCTATGTCTTTTAATTAAATTATGTTGTTATGCAGGTCTAAGTTTTACTGTGCTATAAAGAACATGCAACTATGCTACTTTCGCTCGCCAGTCTTCCCTCCATCTCGGGTCTGTGGTTTGGTGACCTGAAAAATAGCATCTCAACAGGCGCGCTCTGCTGAACACTAGTGGTAGAAAACCGCCACACTATTAAGGATCTAGTTATTGTAAAATCCTAAAGTTTAATTTATCCTAGTATATGATACTCTCTCTATTATTATTATTATTTTTTTTTACCTTATACAACACTCTTATATAATTCCTGTTCCGCTGAGATGTCTCGCTGCACGCCGCTATTGACGACAGTGATGTGCGCGCCGTACGACATGGCCTCCGAGTTCTCACTACACCTCACTGAAACTCCAGAGACTGGGTTAGCCATGGCTATATAAGACAATAAATTTATAGTTGCAACTTCTTTTTTTTATGTTATGCAGTATTCGCGATCAAAGCACACCTTCCAGAGGCAATGTAATATGACCAAGCCAGGACTGGTTCCTGTTGAGGATTCCGTCGCCCACCACACATCAGCTACACAGTATGTCACGAATTTCCAAGTATAATTCCTTGGTTATTCATCTGTGACAGTCACAAGCAGCACGCTAAATCCCCAACCAGCACATTGGCATGGTAGGCTTTATGCCCGCATTTCTACCGTCTAGGCCCTAGGGCACCATTGGAGTCAAACGCTCACAGGTTCACCCCAACTTGCAAGACAACGATGCTGGCGCATCACTGTAAAAACTGTACTGCACATGTTCATCCTCGAAATCACGCAATATACCACAATCTTGCAGTGCAGTGACGCGTGCCTGCAAGCATTGGTATGAACGTCTCACGAACTGGTTGTGGCCGCTATGGAGCGTATCACGACTTCTCAGAACACTTCTAAGAGCACGTTCTTGTATGCGCCCGTTTGTGCGACATCTCCTCACTCATCATTATCCCTCAACATGGACACCAGACAGGAAAGGACTAAAACATTACTCATGGAAAGGTAGTGTCTCCTACTCCATCGACATTGGAAGTCAAGAACATAAACAAAACAAAAAGTTAGCAGCAGTAAACTCTTATGCGAGAAAACGCAGCGTGTTAATACTTTAACAATCTTAATCTATTAATGCAACGATTATTGTTCCCCGAAGAAAGGTTCATATATTTGCCTATTCTACTATGTACACGACTTAAACTACTATTATTCCACGAACTTCTTTGCGTGAGAGAAGTGGTGGAGTCCTATGGACTAGCGCCAATCCCTTCTTAGACTCCCCCTCTTCTGACGTGCATTAGGATTTGGATGTCTAATTTCAATCTCCTGGTTCTCCTGTTGTCCTTGATTTCGCTCTCTCGAATTACGGTCGCTTTGCCGTTCGTCATTCCTCCTGTCCCAGATTGCTTGTCTAGATTGACCCTGTTCCCTGACGTTCTGGTTTCCGTGTCTCTGGTTTCCATAACCTTGAATAGCGTAACCTTGATTTCCGTAACCCTGGTTTCCTAACTGACCAGTGCGATTATGCGATCTGTTGTCGTCTTCCCTTGCTGGCCCGTGGTATTTGTTATTTTGCGCCTTCTTCCTGTCCTTTGCGTCTTGTTTATCGAAGACTACTTCGAGTTCGCGCAGTAGACTCTTGAATGCATCTACGTCAGACCCACACTTCCCGACAAGTGTCTGTTGATACTTAACTGGCAATTTGGAAAAGCAAAATTTAATGATTTCTCCGTTGCTATATGGACTATCTAAAAACTGATTCTTCTTGAGTAAATCATCAAAAAATTTGGTTGCGCTTCTATGCCCGGACACTTCCAGTTCAGGACAAAATATTATTTCTTCTTTAATCCTGTCTTGCGTTTCCTTTGACCAGTAGGTCCGCAGGAATGCACCAACAAATTCCTGATAAGTCCGACACGTCGCTGCCACGCCCCGCATCTTTTCCGCAGCTTGGCCTTCGATGTGTCCACACATGAATTCTAATTTGGCCTGGGTTGGCCATGACGACGGTAATGAATTTGTAAACTGCATCACCCAGCTCTTCGGATGCATCGACCCTTCATTATCTTTGAACTTCTGGAATTTTAGTATCGACAGGAAGTGATTGTGATCAAAATCCTGTCTGATCCTCGCACTGGTGTTGTCACTCGTTTCCGATACTTGCACGTCTGCTGAGTGTCCTGATCTATCTTGCTGATAACTGTGATTTGCTACCTCTGTATCACAGTGGCACTCAGAATTCACTCTCCTAAGTGGGCTACAATTATTGGAGCTATTACTCGCTGTTTCTCCGTGTGCATTGTTAGTTCCGCACTCGGTCATTGGGCTACAGCACGGCGAGCTTTTCCTCGGAGACACAATTCTGTGTACTCCATCATGGGTATCCGAACGCGCAGTGCTCGTGTGCCTGTTTCGCTCTAGTTTTGCTATCCGACTCTCTACTTCTTTCATTCGTTTCGCGATGTTCGTAACCGCGATATTACCTTGGGTTTTTAAGAACGCTAGGGATTTTGAGTGAGCTTGTGTTGCACGTCGCAAGCGTCCTGCGAGTTGAGAAGTTACTTTTGCGATTTTCATTGCCCCTGTTGCTGCCGTTTTGGCTGGGCCTGCTACTTTTTGTGCTACCATTGACATTTGTTTTGCTTCTCCACATTCTTTCTTTATTGTTAGTAATTCCCCACGAATTGCTCCTATATGCGAAATTATTGCCTGAGTGTCCTTCTTACGCTGTTCGTCAGCTTCTTCCTTCTCCTTCTTACGTTGTTCGTCAGCTTCTTCTTTCATTGATCGTAGGAAGCTCAGTGTTGGGTTTACGTCATCTTTTTGATCCTCTTCAAACGTGGGAGATGTAACTCTGGACACCTGGGCGCTAGAGCTCTGACGTGACCGAGCTAGCCCCTGTCTGCTCTCGTTCGTTTGATTATAAACTTCTGCTACCGTCTCGAACTGTGTGCCTGTCTCTGTTTCATCCTCTACCTCACTATCATAATCACGGCCGCAACGCTGCTCTGAGATCGCGTCCAAATCACCTTCCTCATCAAAGACCCTGGCGTCCTGTCCTGCTAAAAATGTGCCCATCTCATCTCCAAACCTATCCCCGTCAGTAAACTGCCCCTTATCCATTATGCTATCCTCTTTTGTTTTAGCATCGCTCGATAATAGTCGTGCCATACTTCTCGTTATCATTCATGAAAAACAAATTTATCTAAAATGCACAATAAAATTAATCTACTCCATATACATTCCTGGAAATGGAAAAAAGAACACATTGACACCGGTGTGTCAGACCCACCATACTTGCTCCGGACACTGCGAGAGGGCTGTACAAGCAATGATCACACTCACGGCACAGCGGACACACCAGGAACCGCGGTGTTGGCCGTCGAATGGCGCTAGCTGCGCAGCATTTGTGCACCGCCGCCGTCAGTGTCAGCCAGTTTGCCGTGGCATACGGAGCTCCATCGCAGTCTTTAACACTGGTAGCGTGCCGCGACAGCGTGGACGTGAACCATATGTGCAGTTGACGGACTTTGAGCGAGGGCGTATAGTGGGCATGCGGGAGGCCGGGTGGACGTACCGCCGAATTGCTCAACACGTGGGGCGTGAGGTCTCCACAGTACATCGATGTTGTCGCCAGTGGTCGGCGGAAGGTGCACGTGCCCGTCGACCTGGGACCGGACCGCAGCGACGCACGGATGCACGCCAAGACCGTAGGATCCTATGCAGTGCCGTAGGGGACCGCACCGCCACTTCCCAGCAAATTAGGGACACTGTTGCTCCTGGGGTATCGGCGAGGACCATTCGCAACCGTCTCCATGAAGCTGGGCTACGGTCCCGCACACCGTTAGGCCGTCTTCCGCTCACGCCCCAACATCGTGCAGCCCACCTCCAGTGGTGTCGCGACAGGCGTGAATGGAGGGACGAATGGAGACGTGTCGTCTTCAGCGATGAGAGTCGCTTCTGCCTTGGTGCCAATGATGGTCGTATGCGTGTTTGGCGCCGTGCAGGTGAGCGCCACAATCAGGACTGCATACGACCGAGGCACACAGGGCCAACACCCGGCATCATGGTGTGGGGAGCGATCTCCTACACTGGCCGTACACCACTGGTGATCGTCGAGGGGACACTGAATAGTGCACGGTACATCCAAACCGTCATCGAACCCATCGTTCTACCATTCCTAGACCGGCAAGGGAACTTGCTGTTCCAACAGGACAATGCACGTCCGCATGTATCCCGTGCCACCCAACGTGCTCTAGAAGGTGTAAGTCAACTACCCTGGCCAGCAAGATCTCCGGATCTGTCCCCCATTGAGCATGTTTGGGACTGGATGAAGCGTCGTCTCGAACGGTCTGCACGTCCAGCACGAACGCTGGTCCAACTGAGGCGCCAGGTGGAAATGGCATGGCAAGCCGTTCCACAGGACTACATCCAGCATCTCTACGATCGTCTCCATGGGAGAATAGCAGCCTGCATTGCTGCGAAAGGTGGATATACACTGTACTAGTGCCGACATTGTGCATGCTCTGTTGCCTGTGTCTATGTGCCTGTGGTTCTGTCAGTGTGATCATGTGATGTATCTGACCCCAGGAATGTGTCAATAAAGTTTCCCCTTCCTGGGACAATGAATTCACGGTGTTCTTATTTCAATTTCCAGGAGTGTATTTTTACACATAGACATAAAGTTTCAACAATGCCGCTCCAACGCTGTAATTATACGCACGCTTTGTTGTGGTACAGAAACCGCACACAAACCCAACAAAGTGTGATGTGATACGGACACACCATCAAAGGAACACAAAAACAATGAACAAAAAAATATATACACTGAAAACAAAAACTGTAATCATGTGCCGCTACTTAAAACTAAACACGGAACTACCAGAAAAAAACTTGGGTATTAATCAATAAAAAAATTAGAGAAAAAAAATTTGAATGTTCGTACTAAGAATACTGTTTGTTAATCAGTGATTCTCAGGAAAGATCCGAGACTAAGGGTCGCCATTTTATGTGAGGTGCCAGGGCTAGCAGTGTATTTAACACTCAATTCTTCTAGAATCTACAGATGTACATGATGCTCTAAGCCCCCCCTATTCTAACTCCAACTTTTGCTGTTGCACAAGGATAAAAAAAAATATGCGAACTGACTCTAATCAACCCTGCCAGTGGATTAGAAGAGAGTTTGGCACCTGCAATAATTTAATTTGATAAAAAAGTTAAATAAACGAAGGTTTCATTAACATAGTGAGGAATGATGGGGGTGCTCTACCGATTAAGAGAATGAAAGTTCTGTCCAAAATAACAATATGATTTATTAAGACTAAGCACAAAATAATAAACAAAAACACATGAAACATTTATAATACATCAAATTCGCTCAAATTGGAGACTCAAACAAACGCTGTGAATGTGAAGTTGTCCCTAAACTAGATTGTGAGGATTATGACGAAGTGGTACGTGCAGCCAATTCCTTGTAACTCAAATCTTAGAGAAAACACATAGCCAACCCAACATTAATTCCTGCTACCCAAGACAGAACAAAGTTAGAAAAAGACGATCAGGCGCGCTCTGCTGAGCTCTGATTATCACCTAGGAAAATCCCTGTCTGCCGGTGCTGCGGACATACCTTACCAAACTGTCTTCTTAACTGCCAGAAAACGATCTGGCGTACCGGAGCCGATGGCTGGTTGCTTCGACGTCCTCGACCGAAAGGCGAGAGCCGACTGCCCACAAGAGCACCCGTACAAAACCGAACACAGAATATTCCCGCCCCCACGACAGTGGCCGTGGTTAAACGTTCCAATCAGCAACTCGAAAACCGGCGGAAAATTCCACTCCATTGCCGGAACGCTACCATTCCACCAATGGAGATTCTTGGCGCCAATTTCTGCGCCGATCTTGCTACGTCACGGAGCTATGCCCTGAGCAAGCCAATCACAGTTACTATTTTGCAGAAAGCGCGGGAATTTTCCCGCCACAGCTGCCTGGGTACACAAGTCATTCCCACGCCTCGCTGGTAGCCCGCCAGAAAGTGTTTTCGCTAAGTTTCTGCGAAGTAACGGAACCTCTAGCCCAGCCGCTACTTCAGGCCCTGTGGGCGTGCCTCTTGACAATGTCGGCGTCTGGAAAGCATTCACTCGACTCCCTCACACCTGTCGGCTTACCCTTTCAAAGTCAACAGAGCCCGCCTGTCACTGGACCACCCGGGTGACGAGAGACGCTGCGTGGGAAGTCCGCGTGTGAAGGAATAGCAACTTTCCACCGCATGGAATGAGAGAGGAGAATCGTAAGATAGAAATATGAGAGGGGGCTCATGCCACCTCTCAAGAATGTTACATTTATTTATGTTCAGGATCAACTGCCGGAGCCTGCATCATTCATCATTCCTTTTCAGGTTATTCCGCAAACCAATGTTGTCTTCTGGCGTTGCTGCTTCATTATAGACAACTGCAGCATCTCTGAACAGTCTTGAACAGCATCCAACGTTTTCTACTACATCATTTAAACAGTGTAAAGAGTGATTGTCCTATCACACTTTCCTTGAGTATTCCAGAAATTATCTTCACATCCGTCGATTTTGTTCCATTAAGAGTGACATGTTGAGTTCTTTCTGCAAAGCAGTCTTGAATCCAGTCGCAAATCTGGTCCAGCTCCCTGTAAGCTCGTATTTGTTTTGTTTTATTAAACACCAGTGCAGGATGGTGTCAAATGCCTTCCTGAAGTGAAGCAACATGGCATCAACCTGAGCGCTGTTGCCAACATCGCTGTGGATGTCATGGAGGAACAGAGCGAGCTGAGATTTGCAAGATCTCTGTTTGAGGAATTCATTTTGATTTTCGTAGAGGAGCTCTTCATTCTCCAAAAAGTCATAATTCTTGAGTGTAAAACATGTTCCATAATTTTATGACAGATTGATGTCAACGATATCATGTGTACAAAATGGTTTAAATGGACCTGAGCACTATGGGACTTAACATCTGAGGCCATCAGTCCCCTATAACTTAGAACTACTTAAACCTAACTAACCTAACGAAATCACACATCCATGCCCGAGGCAGGATTCGAACCTGCGACCGTAGCGGTCGCTCGGTTCCAGACTGTCGCCCCTAGAACTGCTCGGCCACTCCAGCCGGCTATTATGTTTACAATTATGTACATCTGTCCTACAGCCCTTCTTAAGAATGGGAATAATCTGCTCTTTTTTTCATGTTGGTTGCAGGCCCTCAACTGGACTCCTCCTAACCAACACATGCCCGTCATTGGCACTGAGGCAGAACGTGCTTCCATCAGAAAACACAACAGACCTGCACCCTGCCCTTCAATGGGCTCTCACTTGACACCACTGAAGACGCAAACAGCGTTTGTTTGGTGTCAGTGGAATGCACGCTATAGGATTCTGGCATGGATTTGCTCATCAAGAAACTGATTTGTAACAGTTCGTTGTGTCATTGTGGTGTCAACTGCTGCTCAAATTGCTGCTGCAGTTGCAGTAGGATGCATCAGAGGCATACGCCAAACATGTTGGTCTCCCCTCTCGCTGGTGCCACGTGGGTGTCTGGAGCCCGGTCTTCCTACAACCATACTTTCCCATGATCACTGCCGCCAGCAGTCATGTACAATAGCTAAATTTCTCCTAAGTCTTTCTGCAATATCACATGAGGAACAACTAGCTTCTTGTAGCCCTATGACATGGTATCATTCAGACTGAGTGAGGTGTTCATAATGGCATCTTGGTCGCCTTAAAGGCACTCTTGAGTAACATCAGCTCACCACATCTAATCTCAATATGCAGGTCAGTACACAACAAGTCTGTTCTGCAGGGCAGCCTACATGGTTGGGGCTGCAAAAACAAGTCGATAAGAAAGGGCGATACTACTGTCACAACACATCACTGTCGTGCAGGGCAGCCCACATGCAGAGATGGGATGACTGTGGGAAGGTATAGGAGGGGTTGTGGACATAGGGGGGTTAGGAGGGCATGGACAGAGGGAGATGGGGTGGCAGAGGTGGATAGGGAGAGAATGAGGAGGAGGAAATGGAAAGAGAGATGGAAAAAGAGAGAGATGCGAGGAGGAGATGGACAGAGAGGTGGTGAAATGGAACAATGATCCTTTATGGGATGGAATCAGTGTTGCATTTCCTGTGTCCCTAACTGTCCATCTTCTCTTCGCTCCCCTCTATCTGTCCACGTCCTCCTCCTTCCTTTCTGTACATCCCCTCCTGTCCCCTTTCCTGCAACCCATCCCTGATAAAGCAGGCTGGTACTACCCGCACAACACACCACTCGTGCAGCACATCCTATATGCCAAGTGCTTTGTGTGTAGAGTGCCATGAAAGCAGACCAATAAATCTGGCCAATACTACACCAATACAACATGCCTGTTGTGTTGGGTAACCTACACATTGGCGGCAGGACAACCGTTAATTGTCCCTGACATGCAGGCTGCCCTTAAAGTAGGTCAATAATGCTGTTGACACTATTCTCACACTATACATCTGTCATGCAGGGCAGCCTATAAGGCATGGGCTTAAAAAACACGTGTCTCTATATCCTTAAATATTAACGCTACAGAATTATAGCCCCCCCCCCCCCCCCGTGTTGGTTCTCTTGAGGCTCTGAGTTTGAGCATTAAATTTGAGTCACTTTGGTCTAGGGGCCCACGAGTTCTTACACATACATATGCTCAGCGTTATATACCGGGTGATTTTTCCAGGAGTAGGTCTCCTGATACAACCTTGCTATCTGCCACCCGTTGCTATATGCTTTTCTGTACGTAAACACCATGTCGGCAAGCTCTCAATTCGAATTTGGAACCACTCTGTACAATGCTGTATCACATCCGTTACAAGGTGAGTCAGCAAGAGAAGTGAATCAGACACAACATCACCAATTACTATGGCAGGGGATGGTGCAAGGGCATGACGTATGAGGAACAATACCACCCTCTAGGAGGAAACCATGCATACTGTAACTGAGGCTGCATGGCACAGCATGTATTAGACAGCAGGCTGTAACAAAGTATGACTGAATAAATGTCTCTAGCATGGAAACCATGCATTTCCAGACTTAATTTCATAAGACCTTTTTTATTCTGTATGTTCTCATTGATCAATCCCTAAAGTTTGTACACGGTGGAAAAAATCACTCGGTATGTTATCATTTACCTGCAGTATGGCCCATATACGCATTTAACACATGCATCACACGTCCTCTACCCCTCTCTCTTGGTTCCTCTCCTCCTCCCAACCCTCTTCCCTTTTCTCTGACCATTTCCTCATTCCCTCTCTGCCCATCTCTTCATCTCACCCCTTTGCCCTTCCCTCCCACCCCCTCTTTGTCCATCTCCTCTTTCAATTTGGCCATCTCCTCCCTCCCCACCCTCACCATCCATTTTCTCCTGCCCCAATCCCTCTATTGCCATCCTCCTGCACCGTTTTCATACCCATATCCTCCTCCTCTGCCTGTCCCTCTTTCCTTCTTCCCTCACCCTATACACCTCCCCTTCCCCTTTATCTATCCATCTCGACCTTACCCTCTCTGTGTCTATCCCCTCTTGCCCCCTCTCTCTCATTATTCCCTCCTGCCCCCTCTCCCAATCCATCCCATTATGCACTCCCCTCTGCCAACCTCTCCTCTGTCCCTATCAACCATCCCCAAGCAATGTAGATCTGCACATGCAGTTCCAGCACAACTGGATGACGAAGCATTTCAATACTACTCCCATTACATGCCTGCTGCACAGGGCAGCTTCCACATAAGGGGCTCCAAATCTGTTTCTTGCCTCTCACTTGTAGGCTGCACTACAAAGCAGTTAGGTAATGGAGGCCATCACTATTCCCACACAACATGACTGCCCTACAGGTTAGAATAAAAGGCAGGAATGAAAAGGCACATTTTTGCTCCTGTCTTCGTTCTTACTGGAATGGGAAGTTACAGGGTGACAATTATTGAACTATATGAAAAAAACATAAATTAGTTACAAACTATGGCATACACACACTTTATTCAACATGTAAACGTCACTACAGAAATTCAGATTTAGGTTATGACAAGTTCGATATCTGCCATCATTGGCGATGACGTGGCGCAGGTGAACAGCAAAATTCTGCATGACCCACTGAAGTGTCAGAACATTGATGCTGTCGATGACCTCCTGACTGGCTATTTTCAGCTCAGCAATGGTCTTGGCGTTATTGCTGTATACCTCCTCTTTAATATAGCCCCACAAAAAGGATTCGCATTTGTTCACATCTGGAGAATATGCCAGCCAATCTAGGCCTATGCCAATGACCTCTGGGTGCCCCAGAGCCAGAAAGCGGTCCCCAAAGTGCTCCTCCAGGACATCAGACACTCTCCTGCTTAGATGGGGTTGAGCTCCATCTTGCATGAACCACGTCTTGTCGAAATCAGAGTCACTTTGGATAATGGAGAGGAAATCATCTTCCAAAATCTTAACGTACCATTTGGTAGTCACTGTGCCATCAAGGAATATCACGCCGAGTATTCCATGACTGGACATTGCACATGACACAGTCACCCATTAAGGGTAATGAGACTTGATCGCGAAATGCGGATTCTCAGTCCCCCCAAATGTGCTAGTTTTGCTTACCGATGAACCCATCCAAATGAAAGTGGCCAACAACAAAAAGACACATGCACATTCACATACTAATTCTGATCATGCCCTGTGGCCAACTGAGCAAATTGAAAGTCCTAACCCAAACCATTCAGAAGTTATGAAAATTATATTTCATATAGTTCAATAATTGTCACACCATATATGTACAGTGGTTATGACCTGGCCGTTTGTGTGTGAAATGGATCCAGGGATTTGGGCGGATATGCAAGACATACATATATACAATTTGCTCATGAAGTACTTAAAATAGCTGATATCTACTACTTTCTAAGGCTCATTTATTATGGAGACCTCATTGGTGTTACAACTTTTGTATCCAGTTCATAAAAGGGAAACTTGGCCTGCTGATCAGTAGCCTCATTGGTGCTACATATTTTACATCCAGTAAATCACAGTGGGATCTGGCACACAGCCTTGCTTTTCAGACAAGCCTTGTAGTTAGCTTTCAGGTAGAAGCGAGGCTACTGCTGTTGAAGATTCGATAGCTCTGACATTTCATAACTACACAGTCTATATATGGAGTGTCAAAACCTATCCAAACCACCATATTATCTTTGCTGATGAAAGGAGACAACCTAGACAAAAAGTCATCAATCTGATACCAAAATATGAGCCTGTCTACAATTAATGTCTGTAACTATAGTCGAGATGGTGTAAGAAGAAGCCTAATAGCTTGCATCATCGTTGCCAGCTTTCAGCTGTGAGGTGCTAATGGCTGCAGGTGAATTCAATAGCCATCTACAGAGGTGTGACAACACTGAGGCACTGCCATAGAAACGTTTACAAAATCATGTTACATTATTGGTTGAGGTAGGCTCATGTAGCTACTGTCCCAGCCCACTGCAACTGTCAGTGATCAGCTGACTTAACTATACATGTGCCCTTTCAGGAAATTCTCACACAATCGTTCTCGCATACACCCTCTTGGAGGATCACTTGTCTAACTTCATCTACATCCGCCATTTACTCCAAAAGACATGAAGCGGACTCATCTATTGTACAATGACTGTTTTGTTCGGTACTGAATGATTACATGGAGTTGGATTGTGCACTGATAGTTGAATATGCTAAATTTTCCATAGCACAGCTGGCTGGAATATACAGTCTTCAGCAGCCAGTATGGGAGCTGTTTGTTGATCTGCACCAGCACATATGAGAAATTTCTCATTTGCAGTCACACTAAGCAGCTGACAAGCTGTGACTGAATGTTATCTCCAACAGTCGCTGATATTGTCAATTCATGAACTTCTTTCTGTACTTGAAAATGCCAGATGCTTGATTGTACTTCTCTGGGCACCCTAGCCACAGCGGAACCCCAAAAACCACACATACAGATTCTTGTGCCAAAAAGGCTCTAAAATAGAATAGCTTGGAATTAAATGTAATGTGTTCGTACTTATAGACAAACCTATCTCAACAACTCCCACTCTCGCAGAATAGCCGGTATAATGCCACAGCTATCAACAACAAGTTCCATACCATAAGAGTTTCAATAATTGTATGGATATTTCTGTACCGAAAATCCCTTCAACAAACTTTTTGTTTTTTCAACTGTGCATCAGCTACTCTAGAATGACACATGAATACATTCTTAAACAAATCATTTCACGTTACTGCAGTTGTAAAAACGGTTTTAAAAATAGTGTGCCCTACTTAGTGTGATAACCAAATGCTAAAGTTAGCTCACTCACGTCTTCAATTTTAGCTGATTGTATCCATGATTCAGACCTGCTGAAGAGCCAAAATATTATGATCTCCTGCTTAATAGTATGTTAGTCCACATTTCGAATGCAATATCGCAGGGATTTGTCACAACATGGATTTAACAAGCGCTTCGTAGATTTCCAGAGGCATAAGGCACTAGATGTCTATGCACAAGTCATGTGATTTCCATAAATTACGAGCTGATGGTTTGTGGGCATGGGGCTGACTCTAAAAGTATCCCAGACATCAACCTTTGGGTGCAGCAGGTGAATTTGGTCGCTAATACAACGTAACTATCACAATCTTCAAATTACTGTAGCACAATTCTGGCATTGTTACAGGTACAGTTATCATGCTGGAAGATGCCATCACCATTGGAGGAGACATCAAGCATGGAGTAATGCAGATAGTGTGCATTAATGTTCACATAGTCCACAGTTGTCAAGGTGCCCTTGATTACTAGATCTCTGTTCCCACAGAAGCACATAATACTGCCCCTATCAGCCTGCATATATGGTGTGGTGCATGTCATGAGAAGCCTGTTCTCTGGATGAATGTTATGTGGGCACTGCCATCAACTTTACGTAACAAGAAACGTGACTCATCTAACCATGTGATATGTTTCCATTGATCAACACTCAATCTCGATGATCTTGTTCCGGTTGGAATCAGTGCTCAACACGGGAACAAAAGAGTCATGTGTTGTGGAGCTCCATGATCAACAATGTGTGTTGAACAATGTGCTGTGGAACACTTGTACCCGCTCCAACACTGAAGTCTGTCGTCTGATCTGCCACAATTCACGACCTATCCCTCTGTAAATAGTTGGCAAACCATGTAATGGATGTGGGCATCCAACACTTTGTCATTTTTCTGTCCTTCAACCATTTTGCCTAGAGATGCTCATGACAGTAGTATGTTAACAGCCTTTCAGATTCACCGTTTCCAAGATTCTTATTTGCAGGTGTCTGGCTATATTAAACTGCCTTTTATACATGTTGCATATGTTAGTGGTTTTCCCAATTTTAAGTCCATATTGTGGCTAGAATGATACTCCATTCGTTTCTGCTTCACTTATATACTTTTCTTACTGAGGCATGTGTCCATAACACAGACAGATGCAATTGTATCTCGAGTAACACATACATGATATACTCTTCCCTATTTTGCAGTAGTATAAAACGAGACGCCGTCCTTTAAACTTTTTTCAATTTTCTCTATTAGTGTTATATGGTAAGGGTACCAGATCGCTCAGCAACAATCTATCAGAGGACATGCAAACATAGTGTAGGCAGTTTCTTTAGTAGATTTGTTGCATCTTCGAAGTGTTTTGCCAATTAAATGCAGTATTTGGTTCACCTTGCCAACAAAATTATCTTTGTGATCATTCCAGTTTAAGCTTT
Source organism: Schistocerca cancellata (assembly GCF_023864275.1). NCBI lineage: Eukaryota > Metazoa > Arthropoda > Insecta > Orthoptera > Acrididae > Schistocerca > Schistocerca cancellata. The sequence continues at coordinate 888,169,312 of NC_064626.1, forward strand.
TCGTAATAATCCTTAGGTATTTAGTTGAATTAACAGCCTTTAGATTCGTGTAATTTATCGTTTGACCAAAATTTAACAGATTACTTTTGGAAGTCATGTGGATAAATCATACTTTCCATATTTAGTGTCAGGTGCCTCTCTTTACACTATACAGACATTTTGTCTAAACCGTTTTGCAATTGGTTTTGTTGTTCTCCTCCCACTGCAGTCTCTGCCCCAGAGGGCCTGCAGCTGAACTGGAAGACAGTTGGGCTTGACATCAATTTCTTAAAAAAAAAATTATTTTTTATGACACTTCTACATTCCTTACCACTTTAAGTCAGTGGTATTGTTTCATTCCACCTTACGTTCTACTGACTTGATTACCTTAGTGGTCCTTTACCGTCAATTGGGACACCATCTGAACATGGTAGTTATACTTCCTGCCATCAGAAAATCCCTAGAAAGCCTGCAGCTGTTTTCAGGTGGCGTTTTTTCCTCCAGTCCTCTGATAATTTACACTTCTGTTACAGCTGGCTTTATCCATCACTTCTATGAGTTTCTTCTTTCTATCTCGGGTGAATACTACGAGTTGATCTGACTCATCATCTTGTTTCCTTTAAATTACTTCTGCATGTGTAGGAGGGCATTGACAGGATATCCCCACATTTGTAGAAAAAGTTAATGACTGAAATTTCATGGTAAGATCTAGCTGTAATGAAAACAGCCTTGATACTCCAAATATGGAGAGAACAGTGATCCATACTTCAGTCCCTTAAACTCATCAGTCCAAACAGTTCGTATGCCACAAGGGTCTCTGGCACAAACTACGTGCAAGGGATTCCCATATTTCAAGTATGTCTCCTGAAATCCTACCTAGAGGGCATAGGGGTTGTCTTCTGAATGCTGGATCCCAACATGAATTCAAGTTGTTTCAGCAGGGCTTAATTTCGAGCAGAATGTGCTGTAATTGCATTCTACCATCTCCTAGGGAATTTTATTTAACTCATCAGGACAAGTTGGCATCAGGTATTGAAAATAGTGCACATGTATTAAATCACACTGTAACTATAATTTGCCTCTGTGCCAGCACTAGCGATGAGACAGTGGATGACCTGTGGGATACAATGGGCAGGGGCATGGAGCAAGGCAGTTGTGGGTACGATTATCAGCCAGAACATTACGATCACCTACCTAATAGCCAGTATGTCCACCTTTTCCGTGGATAACAGCGGCAGCACGTTGTGGTATGGAAGCAATGAGGCTCCATAAGTTGCTGGAGGGAGTTGGCACCACATCTGTACACTCAAGTCAACTAATTCCCATAAATTCTGGGGGAGGGGATGGTGAGCTCTGATACCAAATTCAATCACATCCCACACGTGTTCAGTGAGGTTCAGACTTGGCGAGTTTGGTGGCCAACACAGCAATTTGAACTCGCCACTGTGTTTCTCGAACCACTCCATCACATTCTTTGCCTTGTGACATTGGGCATAATGTTGTTCAAAAATTCCTTGCATGGTGCCTTCCATGAACTCCACTGGACCCATGGATGCCCACGTGAATGTTCCCCAGAGCATAATGGAGCGACCACCAGCTTGTCTTCATCTTGCAGAACAGGTGTGAATAAGCTGTTCCCCGGGAAGACAAGATATCCGCGCGCTCCCAAGGGCACGATGAAGAAGGTACTGGGATTCATCAGACCATGCAATGCCCTGTGACTGTGCCAACATCCAGTGCCAAAAGTCACGTGCCCATTTCAATCATAGCTGCTGATATTGTGATGCTAACATTAGCATACACGTGAGTCGTCAGCTGTAGAGGCCCATTGTTAGGAGTTTTGGTGCACTGTTTGAAGAGGCACACTTTTACTCTGGCCAGCATTAAAGTCTGATGTTAGTTCCACCACAGTTCACCACCTGTCTTGTTTTACCAGTCTGCCCAGCCTACAATATCCGACATCTGTAATGAGGGGTGGCCGCCCAACCTCATGGCATCTGGACATCGTTTCACCCTGGTTTCACAATGTGTTGAAGACAGTCACCACGGCACTTTTTGAACGTCTAAAAAGTTGTGAAGTTTCCAAAATATTTGTGCCAAGCCTCTGGGCCATCACAATCTGCCCTTGATCAGAATCAGATAGATCATGCAACTTCTGCATTCTACACATGGGCAGTACACTCATTGATACTACATGGACTGGACATGTGTCTGACGTGCAGTTATTTCTCACCAGATGATGCTAGTATCATGTGTATGGGTTTATACTGATACTGGGTCAGTGGACACATATTGGTAACCATGATGTCTATTGTTATTCGTGATTTCTATGTCTAGTGTTGTGGTGGTAGGGGGGGTGTTTGCTTGAAGAGGTGTGTTCTGGCACATAAAATTTTAGTAATTAAGTGCTGGGTTTCAGTGCTTGGACACCTGTCGAGTGTAATTCAGTAGAAGGCCTAACAACATGAGGAATGTCCTACTGCCTATCCACTATCCTCCCACAACAGTATCCTGCTGACCACAGAAACTACGCAATATCTTCATCCATCCCTACTCAAAAACTGCTGCCAACCCCTTGCCACATGGCATATATCCATGTAATAGACCTAGATGTAAGCCCTGTCCATACATCCTCCCAACACCACCTAGTCCAGTCTGGTCACAAGAATCACTGTCCCCATCAAAGGCAGGGCTACCTGTGAAACCTGTCACATGATCTACAAATTGAGCTGCAACCACTGTGCTGCATTCTAGGTTGACATGACAACCAGTAAGCTGTAGGTCCACATGAATGGCCACCGACAAACTGTGGCTAAAAAACAGCTGGACCAACCAGTTGCTAAAACACAATATTCTTCATGTCAACATCTTCTCCACAACATGTTCAGTCTGGATCCTTCCTATCAACACCAGCTTTTCTGAGCTGTGCAGGTAGGAGCTCTTCCTGCTATTTATCCTACATTCCTGTAACCCTCCTGGTTTCAACCTTCCTTATTCACTGTTTTTCGCCGATATATCCTCTTTCCTGTTTCCATTCCAGCACTACACAGCCTTCTATTCTAGCATGATACCCACAGTCTTCCTTTCCCCTCCTCCCCCTCCCCCACCCACCATCCGTCTTACCTCCCAACTGCACCTAGCTGCCCTACCCTCTCGTCCTCTTGTCCACAGATGCTTCCATGAGCAGAACTTTACCAGCACCCACCCCTACCCTGATATCATTGCCTCCCTGCCCCAGCCTTCTCCTTACCTCCACCACCTAGACTGCTTGTCCCATTATGCGCTATTGCTCGCAGTCTGGCCTCAACAGCCAGGGATAGTGGTTGTGTGTGTGAGTTGTATTTGTGTGAATGTGTATGTCATATAAATCAGTAGAAGGCCTTTTGTAGATAGTCTTCACGGGTGTGCTGCCGGATGACGTTGTGCAAATCCCGCAATATTTCCTCAGAGCAACTGTCCGACATCATCAGGTGGTTGAACCTCGCTGGTGGCTAGGTAGGACTGACAAGATCCGCATGTCGACGCCGCTGTATATAAAGCACGCGCGTGAAGATTGCGCAGGCGCGTGAAGATTGCACAGGCGCGGGAACCATGCATGCGCAAAAATTTGCAGATAGATGGCGCCAAACTCAAACGCCCTCTGCCGGGAAACGCAGAGCGGCCGTTCTGCGCGTGCGCTGACGCTGTGTTTACTAACATGCTGCCAAAGTTATGACGGATCTATTATCGAAAGCTCTTTGCTTTCTCATCGTGATTTTCCGACCATCTGCAAAACTGAGGAACCTGTTAGGTTCGGTTAAGTATGATCTCGGTCTGAGGAAACGTGGTGTGTACAAGATTCCTTGTCAGTGTGGGGCGGCATATATAGGTCAGACATGTCGCACAGTACAAGAACGTTGCGATGAACATCAGCGTCATACACGCCTACGCCAACCGGAGAAGTCGCCAATTGCAGAACACTGTGTGAACACAGGACATCACATGATTTATGAAAAGAAGGAAGTTTTATCCCCAGCACCCTCTTTCTGGGATTGATCATTAAGGAAGCAATACATATCCGTACAGCTGATAACCTTATCAACAGGGATGCGGGATTTCAATTGAGTGCAGCCTGGAACCCTGCATTGGCTGCTGTTAAATCGTGGTTCCCGCAATCTTCACGCGCATGCCCTATATACAGCGGCGTCGACATGCGGATCTTGCAGTCGTACCTAGCCACCAGCGAAGTTCAACCACCTGATGATGTCGGACAGTTGCTCTGAGGAAATATTGCCGGATTTGCACAACGTCATCCGGCGGCACAGCCTTGAAGACTATTTACAACATATCCACCGGGAAAGCCTGAAGAGTCACAGAAGGCCTTTTGTCTGAAACTTATTCGTTTAGCAGTCTTTTTGTTGTGCCTGTCTGCGACTCAGCATCTCCACTTTATTATGAGTAGCAATCTATTCTTTTCATAATATTGTCATTAATCTGCTCTGGATTTTCTACTGTTTGAATTTGTGTAAGAATATTATAGTGTCAATTACAGAGAAAAATGAATTGGTTAGAAGTTGAGGAGGATGGGAGCAGACGTAAAATTTAATTTAGTAAGTGTGTGGTGTTAAAAAATTGTAAAAAAAACTGGGAGAGTGTACGTTTTTTATATATCAAAATTGGAAACATTCATGGTAGAGAAGTGCTTATGAACAGCTACTGAGGGGCCAGGTCTTCCTCACAGACGTGCTGGGGTGGTGGGGAGGGGGGGGGGGGAATTTCGTGTTGCTGCCCAGTTTTTAGTCACGTTTGTAGGTAATCTACCTCAGAGTGTTGCAGTTGAGCCAATGCCGGACAGGGCTGCCAGATTGAGGTGAGTCTGTGTCACATTACTAACAATGTGATGTGTATTTGAAGTTAATACAACATCTCTCTCGGTCAGCAATGTGTCACTGGGCCCACCGGCTTGTCACTCCTCAACTCACGGCACTGAGTGCTGTCTGCACTCTGCAGTAGAGATAAAGAGTTGTCTAGCTTTAGTGTTCATAGCAATGCAGTAAAGTTGTGGCAGTTTAAAAGGTTATGGGCTACCAACAAGAGGCATCACAATAACAGGGTGGATCCCTTGCCATGTAATGTAAATAAACATAAATCAGTCACATATAGCCGGTACATAGTTGTTAGCAGATAATAGACTGCCCTCAAGAATGACAAAGTGAAGATTGCCATGTGGTCATGGACCTCTTTAAGATAAATATGGTAGCTTGTTTGTAGAGAGCCACTCTTGTTCAAAGCCTACAAAAGCTGCAGACGTAGTGTTTTTTGTAAGTCACATTCTGGTATTTTCATCTCCACTGTTTACAACCCAACAGATTAATCTGCCAACCAGTCTGCATGATTACCTCATAGAATCCCGATATGACTTGTGATCCAGAGAAAAACATTCGAACTCCCAGAACGGTGGAGACGAGGAAGGTCATATCCAGTAAAAACTAAAGGGTTCCATGGATATCGCTGGATTATCGCCAAGATCTGGAATTCACCTGAAGGCCAAGATTAGGAAATTTTATTCAGTGCAGATGCAATTACAATGGGAGGCTTACATAAGGGCCAATAATTCTGCTGTAGAAACGCTTAGTTTGAGCCATCAGTACAGGTGACTGTCGAATCAGGACAATCTCCAAGAACTGAGGGAAACAAATGCTGAAATGCCCAGGAATCTATAATTTCTTTTGGTCTGATGGAAAGGTCCAGCTGGATCTTTGGAAGAGGGAATGAACCATGGAGAGAGAGGTGGGGGTGGCAGTGACTGCTACAGTAAATTGACGAGAAGGTCCAATGAAGGAATGTGGAGGTTACATTGAAGATTATAAACTGCTGGTGGAACACCAGACCATAATTTAATAGTAATTGATAACATCTGATCGAGATGAGGAATCTTAGCCTCTACCAAGAGCTTGACCACAGTGGTTGCCTGAAATGTGCACCTGGAGCCAAGTCCCATTGGTGACCTGGGTACCACAGCTGTATCATAAAAGGACACACTGATCCATAAGCCAGACAAACCTTTAAGAAAATGGAAATAGGACAAGTGCTTTGTACAGATGCAAGAACATGGGACAGTCTGCCCCCTATTGAGGTGTCACTGATGTGGTGAAGTATGGTAAGTTTCAAATGGCACTTACTTTTAAGCTGACAAATACATGACAGCCATGACAACTGAGAATCAAATAAAAGCCCTAAAAATGATATAACTATACCAATCATAGTATGAAGGCTTTCACGACTGGATGACATATCTTGTGGTAAACCTTCCGGGATGTAAGGTCGTGGTCCAAGAAACTCTTCAGCTCCTAACGTTTCGTCCAGAGCTGCGCTGGACATCTTCAGAGGGGTGTTTCTCCTCCGGTAAGTCTTGCCGACTGACAGGTCGGACGTCTGAGAGCGACTTATATATCGTAGAAAGTGGGCGTGACCAGAGTTACAAGTGATATGCAGAGATAATCTTTGTCAGAGATAAAACTTAACTATTGATCGTAATCTTGTCACGGATAAAACTGTCTAGCAATTCTGTAGTGCTACTGTCCAAATATCACTAAGTTTCATGGTCTCTTCTTTCCGATTAAAATTATCCTTATGCTTATAAATTTCAATTGCTTCTCTAAAAAGCCATGGGTAATAGTTCGTCGTCGTAGATAAAATTTTTGTTTCGGAAAACTTCACTTGATGATTTCCTGACTGGAAAGCGTGTTCTGCTACAGCTGATTTATCTGTTTTTCCTAATCGGCAAAGACTTCTGTGTTCTTTTAATCGTGTATTTACGCTTCTTTTTGTTGTTCCAATATAAACTTCACCACATGTACACGGAATTTGATATACGCCACTGGCTGATAGAGGAGCGTGTTTATCTTTTACAGACCGGAGAACATGACAAATTTTCTTTGTTGGTCTAAAAACAGGTCTAATATCATGTTTACTTAAAAACTTTCCAATCTGATCCGTTACTTTGTTTATAAAAGGGAGAGAGACTGTATTCTTCCATCGATTTTCGGGCTTGCCCTTAGGCTTTTTGTTGTTTGGGTGCAGAATTCTGCTTACTTCTTTCTTTGAGTAGCCATTTTTCTCAAAAGCGTGCTTCAGATGTTTTAATTCGACGTCTAGATACTCCGGCGTGCAAATCCGTCTGGCCCTGTCAACGAGACTTTTAATCACACCTCTCTTTTGTTGTGGATGGTGGTTAGAGTTTTTATGTATCTGTCTGTGTGCGTTATTTTTCTAAAAATCTGTTGTTTCAATCTTCCATCTGTCTGTCTCATAACTAAAACATCCAAAAACGGTATTTTCTTATCATTTTCTCTCTCCATAGTAAACTGGATTCTTGGATTTATATTATTAAGGTAATCAAAAAATTCGTCTAAGGCTTCTCTACCATGTGGCCAGACCACAAATGTAGCGTCTACATACCGATGCTGCTGTAGCAGAACACGCTTTCCAGTCAGGAAATCATCAAGTGAAGTTTTCCGAAACAAAAATTTTATCTACGACGACGAACTATTACCCACAGCTTTGTAGAGAAGCAATTGAAATATATAAACATAAGGATAATTTTAATCGGAAAGAAGAGACCATTAACTTAGTGATATTTGGACAGTAGCACTACAGAATTGCTAGACAGTTTTATCCGTGACGAGATTACGATCGATAGTTAAGTTTTATCTCTGACAAAGATTATCTCTGCATATCACTTGTAACTCTGGTCACGCCCACTTTCTACGATATATATAAGTCGCTCTCAGGCGTCCGACCCGTCAGTCGGCAAGACTTACCGGAGGAGAAACACCCATCTGAAGATGTCCAGCGCAGCTCTGGACGAAACGTTAGGAGCTGAAGAGTTTCATGCACCACGACCTTACGTCCTGGAAGGTTTACCAGAAGATATAACTATACCAACTTGAGCAGTTCATTACAAAGGTTAAATTTTGGATGTGGATGAACAGTTCTGCCTTGGCATTGTACTTTCCTACTGGCACCTAGCAGCTGGCATTCAGCAACATTCATGGTTGAAGAAATGTAGTAAAGAAAAAAGTTGTCTGCATACAGGGGTGGTGAGACTGTATATCTATAAACTCTGCAAGCACTTTAATTGTCATAGAAAAAGTGTCCCACTCAGCACAGATCCCTGTGGGATCCATTCTCCTGTATATGGAAGGCACTATGGATGTCTCTAAATGTATATGAAATAACTGGAAAGAGGAAACTCCAGATGTGGTACAGGAGGAAGCCCTCTAAAAACACTACTCACACAACTGCAGTAAAACCATGAGGTGTCCAAGGCCTTCCTTCAGTCAAATAATACAGATGTTAGTGTAGATGAGGGACAAAACCTGTCCTTATAACAACCTTGCAGTCAAATTAAGTGCTTAGTTGTGGATTGGCCAACCCTAAATCCGTACTGGCTTTTGGATGAGGGATCCATCATTTCAAGAATCCAACATAGTCATTGGCTTACTATTCATACTAGCAACTTATGCAGAACCATCATGAGGCTGCTGGGTCTATAGCTGTCTATTTCATATTGAGTTTTATCCAGTTTCAAAACTGGGAAAATTGTACTTTTCCTCCAATGGGTTGCAAACACGCCCTCACACCAGCTATGACTGAAGACCAAAAGTAGATTGGTAGACTTTGAAGCATATAACTGTGGATTCCATCAGGACCCAGCGCCCTGTTGTGGCCCAGTTCCACAGTGCTGAGGACATCTACATTTATACTCCGCAAGCCACCCAACGGTGTGTGGCGGAGGGCACTTTACGTGCCACTGTCATTACCTCCCTTTTCTGTTCCAGTCGCGTATGGTTCGCGGGAAGAACGACTGTCTGAAAGCCTCCGTGCGCGCTCTAATCTCTCTAATTTTACATTCGTGATCTCCTCGGGAGGTATAAGTAGGGGGAAGCAATATATTCGATACCTCATCCAGAAACGCACCCTCTCGAAACCTGGCGAGCAAGCTACACCGCGATGCAGAGCGCTTCTCTTGCAGTCTCTCCCACTTGAGTTTGCTAAACATCTCTGTAACGCTATCACGGTTACCAAATAACCCTGTGACGAAACGCGCCGCTCTTCTTTGGATCTTCGCTATCTCCTCCGTCAACCCGATCTGGTACGGATCCCACACTGATGAGCAATACTCAAGTGTAGGTCGAACGAGTGTTTTGTAAGCCACCTCTTTTGTTGATGGACTACATTTTCTAAGGACTCTCCCAATGAATCTCAAGCTGGTACCCGCCTTACCAACAATTAATTTTATATGATCATTCCACTTCAAATCGTTCCGCACACATACTCCCAGATGTTTTACAGAAGTAACTGCTACCAGTGTTTGTTCCGCTATCATATAATCATACAATAAAGGATCCTTCTTTTTATGTATTCGCAATACATTACATTTGTCTATGTTAAGGGTCAGTTGCCACTCCCTGCACCAAGTGCCTATCCGCTGCAGATCTTCCTGCAATTCGCTACAATTTTCTAATGCTGCAACTTCTCTGTATACTACAGCATCATCCGCGAAAAGCCGCATGGATCTTCCGACACTATCTACTAAGTCATTTATATATATTGTGAAAAGCAATGGTCCCATAACACTTCCCTGTGGCACGCCAGAGGTTACTTTAACATCTGTAGACGTCTCTCCATTGATAACAACATGCTGTGTTCTGTTTGCTAAAAACTCTTCAATCCAGCCACACAGCTGGTCTGATATTCCGTAGGCTCTTACTTTGTTTATCAGGCGACGGTGCGGAACTGTATCGAACGCCTTCCGGAAATCAAGGAAAATAGCATCTACCTGGGAGCCTGTATCTAATATTTTCTGGGTCTCATGAACAAATAAAGCGAGTTGGTTCTCACATGATCGCTGTTTCCGGAATCCATGTTGATTCCTACAGAGTAGATTCTGGGTTTCCAAAAACGACATGATACTCGAGCAAAAAACATGTTCTAAAATTCTACAACAGATCGACGTCAGAGATATAGGTCTATAGTTTTGCGCATCTGCTCGACGACCTTTCTTGAAGACTGGGACTACCTGTGTTCTTTTCCAATCATTTGGAACATTCCGTTCCTCTAGAGACTTGCGGTACACGGCTGTTAGAAGGGGGGCAAGTTCTTTCGCGTACTCTGTGTAGACTCGAATTGGTATCCCGTCAGGTCCAGTGGACTTCCCTCTGTTGAGTGATTGCAGTTGCTTTTCTATTCCTTGGACACTTATTTCGATGTCGCATTCACTGAAAGGAGTATTATATGCTTTCAGATACTGGACAGTGAAGGACAAGTTCTTATTCTCTGTTCAACTTCCGTGTAGGTAGAAGGCTGAGGGGTATTTGTTAGGTGTAAATGCTTGAGCGAACTGTGCCACAAAGTGTTCAGCAAGAATAATTGGGCCAGGATGAACATTGTGATGCAGTAGGATGCCAGAAATATTGGATGCTAGTTGGTGGCCAGAGATAGAAACATAAATTAGGAAGGAAGGAAGACAGATTGGGTTTAATACTGTGTTGACACTGAGGTCTTTGGAGACAGAGCACAAGCTCGAAATGTGTCAAGGAGGGGGAAGGAAATTGGCTGTACCCTCTCAAAGGAACCATCTTGGCATTTGCCTCAAGCAATTTAGGGTAAGCATGGAAAATCTAAATCTGAGTGGCCAGACTGGTTTGAATCGTCTTGCTCCCGAATGTGAGTCCAGGGTGCTAACCATTGTGCTGCGTCGCTCAGTAATACAACTTAACCCATACTTGGGTGGGTTAAGGATCCTATTGCGGTTGTATACCTTTCCTAACTTTGCAACTGCCTTGTGGTCGCTAACACCTGTATTCGTCACGATACTCACTATTTGTCCAGGATTATTTGTTGCTAAGAGGTCATGTATGCTTTCGCAACCATTTACGCTTCGAGTGGGCTTGTGAACTATTTGTAATTGTTCAAAATAATTTGTCTGCCGCCGGCTTTGTACGCATAATTTTTCTAGCATATCGAGGGTAGATTGAAGTCACTACCGACTATAACTGTATGAGTGGGGTAGCTGTTTGAAATGAGACTCAAGTTTTCTTTGAACTTTTCAGCAACTATATCTTCTGAGTCAGGGGGCCGGTAAAACGATCCAATTAAGCGTTTAGTCCGATTGTCAAGTATAACCACTACCCATTTCGCAAGAACTATCTACTTCAGTTTCACTACAAGGCAAACTACTTCTGACAGAAATAAATACTCCACCACCAACTGTATTTATTCTATCCTTTCTGAACACTGTAAGATCGTTTCAAAAAATTTCGGCTGAACTTATTTCCGGCTTTAGAACTTCCGGATGTCATGCAGAGTACAGGGTGCAGCCAACTGCAGGTGGCAGCTCATGTCAGTACCAATGACGTGTGTCGCTTTGGATGCGAGGAGATTCTCTCTGGTTTTGGGCGGCTAGCGGAAATAGTAAAAACTGCCAGGCTTGCTTACAAGATTAAGGCAGAGCTCATCATCTACAGCATCGTCTATAGAACCGACTGTGGTCCTTTGGTGCAGAGCCGAGTGGAGGGTCTGAATCAGAGGCTCAGGCGGTTCTGTGATTGTGTGGGCAGCTTTGCGTACCTATAACTATTTGAGTTTCGGTGCTTTCTATTAGAGCTTGGAGCTCTGGTTCCTACGACAATTTACAATTACAATACCGGTAGTTTCTACAACTAACTTACTGTGTTTTACCTGTCCCCTTTTAGGCGGACGCCCTTTCTGTGATTCCTTGGGACCCTCTAACCTAAAAAACTCCCCAGTCCGTTCCACATAGCCCCCGCTATCCGTGCAGCTGATTCCTGTGTGTAGAGGACTCCTGGCCTATTAAGCAGAATCTAGAAACCCATCCCCCGATGGCGCACGTCAAGGAATCTGCAGCCCACACAATCAAAGAACCACCTGAGCCTCTGATTCAGACCCTACACTCGGCTCTGCACCAAAGGACCACAGTCAGTTCTATCGACGATGCTGTAGATGGTGAGCTCTGCCTTAATCTTGCTAACAAGACTAGCAGTCTTTACTATTTCCACTAGCCGCTCGAAACCAGAGAGAATCTCCTCTGATCCAAAGTGACACATGTCATTGGTACTGACATGAGCCACCCCCTGCAGTTGGCTGTACCCTGTACTCTTTATGGCATCTGGAAGCACCCTTTCCACATCTGGAATGCCCCTCCCTCCCCGTACATGGAGTGCACACTGACTTCCTTCCCCTCCTTGGCAGCCATGTTCCAAAGGGGCTCCATTATGCACCTAAAGTTGGAGCTCCCAACAAACAAACCAACCCTCTGTGAATGCCCAGGCCCTGCATGCCGAGAAGATTCCTCTGGAACAGGGTGGACGACTGCATCCAGCTCAGAGACATCGTCATCCACAGATAATGGCTGAAACCTATTCATCAAATGAACCGGGGAGGCCCTGCAATCAGCCCCTCGGAAAGTTTTTCACTGCCTGCCAGACTCTGGAATGATCTCCCACTCGGCCACAGGCGAGGGGTCAACCTCAGTGCAGGTAGTACCTGGGACAGCCACAGCAGTGGACCGATCGGAAGACACGTGGCACGTGCTCGATGCCCTCGCATCCTCACGTCCGATTCCCCACAGTGATGCCCCTTGGCAGCAGCCTCAAGCTGTGTGACGAAAGCCAACACAGCCTGGAGCTGTGGGCGAAGGGTCGCCAACTCAGCTCACATCTGCACACAGTAATCACAGTTCCTATCCATTTCTGCGATCGCTCCTGTTTGAAGCTCATGAAAATATATAAAAAGACTCGGCTTATTAGCAACAGGAATTCGAAGTGCTCTCTCATTAATGGTCAAACGACACTGACCTACACTAACAAAAACAAACAAAAGCCTATACAACACGAGGGTCCATAACAATGGCGGTATTGTGTGATACCCTCTCATTAAAATAAAAGCTTGTGCATAGTAAGCACTCAAATACACAAGAAATGACAAAAATAATCTAGTAACTACGCAGGTAACAGTAAATAAGTCGCTCCTGCTGGAAGCTCGTAAAAATATATAACAAAAGAACGGTGTACTCGCCTTACTAGCAGCAGGAACATGAGGTGCTCTGTCTCTGACGGTCTATCTGGCAGTGCCTCATGACACCACTAGATGTTTCTCCAGTATTTGTAACGCATTCTATCTTGATGTCATGTCAGAGATTCTGTGATGTATCCACTGGGTTATACTCGAAGGTTGATTGAGAAGGATCACAAACAGTAGATGGTGTGCTGATTGAGGTCATAAGAAATGTACACGAACTTTTCAGATCTCTAGTGTTACATTCACTGGTGGAAATGCTGTCTGGGATTTGGAATCAAGTCTTTACATTCAACCACATACTTGCGTTGAATCCTATGGAGAAGTCTTTTAATGATTACAGCCACTAGTGAATCATATTTCTGGCACTTTCATATCTCGAAACAAATAACCTTCTTCAAACCTATCAGCTACAGAAAAATTTTTGATAGTCTTTATGCATCTTGCAGCTGCCCCCTCAGACTCTGTGCTGCCACCCTGCAGCTTTGCGCATGTCATCGTTTCAATTTAAGTCGGAATTGAGCAGAAGTCTGAGAGAGCTGTATTCACCGCCTTCTGCAACCTGTGTAGAAACAGAGTGACATGAGTTAGTGCGACAGGATCATGTTTTGACCATTCGGTGGAAATGGGAACATGTTGTCATAGCTCCGCCAACAATGTACAACGTGCAATGTCAGCGCCAAATAAAGCCTGCTCCTGCAACACGAGGTAATATAAAAGAGAGCGCGGGAACTGGGAGAATGACGAAGATTTTGCTGCTGCATTGTGATGCATCCCCGAACTACATACAGGTACTTCAGTCCCTCTACGTCCCTCAGCACTCATTCACGTCTATCACCCCAACATGCTATCATTGTTCTTCTGTACCATCCAACAGAGAAAAATTACCAATTATAAAAGCTCGACTAACTTCATCCTATAGAGAACGCGATAAGATTTTTACCCATCTCTCTCCTCCCATTTATGGAAAAGAAATATCGTCTGCATGCCGACACCGAGCACATGTGACGATACTATAAAATAGACAGGTATTGATCCATTGCACAGACCACTGTTAAGTTGCATCGCCTGTACTGCAGGAGGGTGCCCGTATCCCACAAACTATACTATAAGTCGCAAGAGACGCACCCTGTGACCCTGTGTCATTGTTTGAAACATTGTTTTTTTTATATTTTTTATGCTGTAACACACTTTGTACCACTATCATACATTTTGTTTTTCCCGCCACGACTTCATGGTCTGTGTCAGGTTCTAAACTGATATTCAGACGTTCTGATCCATTGCTTCTCACAGAAAACCAGTCGTCACACGGTGTATATAATGTTGTTGCTTCTCCTACCATAACACACCACACACACTGGATGATTTTAAATAAAAGACAGTTACACCATAAGGAAATTGGAAGAGTTTGGCGGCGTTGTGGAGCGTTTCTGAACTGCTGTCCGAAGGTGACTGACGACCTCTATATTTGAACTCATCTGTGACAGTGATGGAATAGATGATGGCTCTGCGTTCCATTTCGACTGTTTCCTCATATTGCACTCATGTACACGATCAGTGTTTCAGTGTTAGCCATCCCCAGAACTCTTTCTCCATCTCAAACAAGCGATGTCAGTCAATCATTACGTGGTAACCAACTGTGTACCGGTGGACAGATGGGGTGGAAAAGACACCCTCAATTTACTGTAATAATAAGCATCACAGTTGATAGTGCGAACAACTTTAGCAATTTTACAGTAATTTCAAAGCCGACCAAAGATGCGACAGCATGTTTCCCAATTTCAGTATCATCGCTAAACTACCCCTTCTCTGCTTTGCGAGTATCATTGCGAATGTAGATAGCTGACAGTGAAGTACATCCATTCATTGTTCATTCTTGAACATATACATCATCAAAGTATACCATAAGGCGATCTACATATTTCTAGCACCTCAAGCATTGTGCATAATTTACGATCTATCTCTATGCGGATGGGAGCCACAGAGCATTCTCGCAGTCTTAGGGTTAAATTAGAGACTAAAAGACCACCCGCACTGTTTTCGACCAGCCCGCCCTGCAGCACCGTTGCCGATTTAATCTGCAGCTGACCAGAAGTGGACCGCTACATTCTGCCATTTGAATTAATGGAGCTTGCCGAGTCCTCGCCCATCCAAGTGCACGAGATTTCTCCATATGCGCCCATGTCGAGGAGGTTAGCACCCATTATCGGTGTATAGTAACAGATTTGAAAGTTTTGTGATGTAATAGCAGACAGTTAAGAAGAACAAGGAACGGGTGGTTTTTATGCGTGATGGAGCTCCAGGTGGATGGAGTCCAAAGCATTTTACATAAATAAACTACGCTGTCAATTTTAAAGTACTGTTTTAGTCCCTGGGATCAGTACCAGGACGGTATTCGTAAGAGAGAACATGAACACACGCACTCCTAAGGCTACATGGTTCTGCACTTAAAACAGGCTATAATGTTAGATCGCTTCAGTGTCCAACCTTTCAGTAGTGTAGAATGCAGCGCTGTTAATATTCCAATGTGAGAAATATATTTCCAGCGCATGACATACATCTTTCTTGCAGGTTTCTCTACGATAAACTGTGGTAACAAACTGTAAAATGAAAAAATACTTCCTTAAAACAGCGGCTCTGTGTGATATATGCACAATATAGCTTTCCAGAGATGTATAGCGTCAACTGTTCACATCCGATCGCCGTTCAGAAATTATACTATGCTCACATCAGTCCTATATAAAATGACCGTTAGTAGCGGAGAATACCTCTTACAAGGAAACAGATAAACACATAGCAGAGGTGTCCAACATGTGAAATTTCACGTCATGCCGCCACTAACTCTGTAAGCAGCACATCTGTCAAGCAGATGTATACTCGGGGATTGCAGTGTCTCACAAACACCTATCGCTAACTTAGAATCATCTTAGTTATGAAACTGAAGTCTCGATTATATATACCCAAGATGCGACAGGGGAATGAAGTACATCACATAAATCTTCATTCGGTTAGAGGAATGTGTCGAAACAGGATTGTCACGTTTCATCACACATGAGACAGAAGTCCTCTGATGACCAAGAGGTTTGTTGTTAACGATCGCAAGTAGACAGTGCTCTAAGTCACATACAGAATACGTGGTGTGTACGAGTCGAAAGTAGGCAACATCACGCGACAGATACATGCTGACAGAACAGCAGAAAAAATGGTCAAATGACCTGCAGCCACAACTCCCTTTCTAGATTGTATCATCACTCTGCCATTAAACCGTACCTCGTTACAGCTCCATCTCAATCGATCACTCCGTCCACTCTCTGTTATCCTTTAACGCAGATGCATGTAAGTTTATAGGCAGATGGTTCTATGTTTCCCTGAAAAGCGTCAAATATAGTAGTCAACCCAAGAGTATCACTGTTACCTCAATAGACATACAGTAGAATGTTACATCGATAGGAAAAGACTGACTGCCTCCGTGGTTCCCTTCGCTTCCATGTCGACGTTTTCTCGGATTCCTCTTGCTGTCGCATTCTTGTCCCCATGTACAAACTGTTCTGCGCCAACCAGAAGACAAGCAAGTACTTCCTCAACTTCCCTGCATTTCGGTGTGTAGTCCCTCAATTTATACGTATTTTCCATCATTTTTCGCAACTATATCGATTTTTTTATGTCACTTCTACCCATGCAATCATGACATAACGTCTCGTTCCGTGTTCTAAAATTGCTTGTAAATGTAGTACAGCTGCCAACACCTAGTGCAAACGCACTATTTTTCTGATTGAGAGGCATAGTGTGGCACTGTACTCGATTGCCTCCACCCACATATTCCACACTTGCAGTGTGTATGCTCTGTTTTGTGTATGTCTGTGTATGTGCACTTGTAGCAGATGGCCGCGCGGGATTAACTGAGCGGTCTGGTTGCTGCAGACATGGACTGTGCGGCTGGTCCCGGCGGAGGTTCGAGTCCTCCCTCGGGCATGAGTGTATGTGTTTGTCCTTAGGATAATATAGGTTAAGTAGTGTGTAAGCTTAGGTACTGATGACCTTAGCAGTTTTTTTTAGCAGATGGCTCCCGGGACCCGCAGTAGACCCGAGTTACCGTTCAACTGCGTGTATTTATGTTCTCTCTTACCAATACCCTCCAGGTACTGATCCCAAATACTAGAACAAGACTTTAAAATTGATAGCATAGTTGATTTAAGTAAAATGCATCGGACTCCTCCCGCCTGGAGCTCCATCATGCATAAAAACCACCCGTTCCTTGTTCTTCTTAACCATCTGCTATTATATCACAACACTTTCAAATCTGTTACTATACACTGATAAGGGGTGCTAGCCTCCTCGACATGGGCGCATATGGAGAAATCTCGTGCACTTGGATGGGCGAGGACTCGGCAAGCTCCATCTATTCAAATGGAAGAATGTAGCGGTCTAATTCTGGTCAGCTGCAGATTAAATCGGTAACTGTGCTACAGGGCGGGTCTGCAGAGGGTCTTTCAGTCTCTAATTTTCCCTTAGACTGCAAGAATGCTCTGTGACCCCCATCCACACAGAGATAGATCGTAAATTATGCTCTATGTTTGAGGTGCTAGAAATATGTAGATCGCTGTATGGTATACTTTGATGATGTATATGTTCGAGAATGAACGAAGAATGGATGTACTGTACAGTCATCTCTCTACATTCGCAATGGTACTCGCAAAGCAGAGAAGGGGCAGTTTAGCGATGATACTGAAATTGGGAAACATGCTGTCGCATCTTTGGTCGGCTTAGAAATTACTGTAAAATTGCTAAAATTGTTCGCACTATTAATTGTGATGCTTATTATTGCAGTACATCGAGGGTGGCTTTTCCATTCCATCCATCCACTGGTACGCTGGTTGGTATACATAATGATTGACTGACATCGCTTGTTTGAGATAGAGAAAGAGTTCTGGGGATGGGTAACACTGAAACACTGATCGTGTACATGACTGCAGTATGAAGAATCATTCGAAATGGACCGCAGAGTCATCATCTACTCCATCACTGTCACAGATGAGTTTAAATATAGAGTTCGTCAGTCACCTTCGGACAGCAGTTGAGAAACACTACACAACGCCGCCAAACTCTTCCAGTTTCCTTATGGTGTAACGGTCTTTTATTTAAAATCATCCAGTGTGTGTGTGTGGTGTCGGGAAAAGCAAAATGTATAACAGTGTACAAAGTGTGTTACAGCAGAGAAAAACAATGTTTCAAATAACGACACAGAGTCACAGGGAGCGACTCATATTATCTCGTGTTGTAGGAGCAGGCTTCGTTTGGCGCTGACCTTATACATCGTACACTCTTGGCGGAGCTACAACAATACGTTCCCATTCCCACCGAATGGTCAAAACACGATCCTGTCGCAGTAACTCAGGTCACTTTGTTTCTGCACGGGTTGCAGAAGGTGGCAGATGCAGCTCTCTCTGACTTCTGCTCAATTCCGACTTAAATTGGAACGATCACAAGCTGCCAAAACACCAGATAAAGTAAAGTTAAAACTCTGGGGAGAAGAAATCTTACCAAAACCAAAAGCAAATTATTTTGGTCTTATAATGGACACCACTCTACCAAAGAAGCCACACCTAGATAATACCCTAGTAAAGGCAAGGAGAAGAATCGGACTTCTAAAGTTAATTAGAGGACGTATAAGAGGAGCACCCAATAGTACATTAATTTATACTTATAAAACGTTTATAAGACCAGTCTTGGAATATGGGGCACCAGTATAGATTGCAAGTAAACAGCAAACAGGAAGAGTTTTAAGTACAGAAAGAAGAATCCTACGAATTGCTACTAGATCAAGTCTCTATACTACAAAGCAAGACATATATAATTCAGCAAATATATTACCGCTACAGCGCCGACTTATTGAGCTTGTCAGCAATATACGAATGAATAGACCCCACTCTGATACGTTAACAAAACACTTAAAGAAGAATTTATGCATTTTTATTTTCCACGCTACCAGTATAAATTTCCATCACACGCTATAGCACAAGGTATTAGGGAGAATAATGAAGAATTTGATAGAACAATTCCACTTGGACCTTCTAATAATATTAGCCATTTAGTTAATGACAGCTGAAGTGTAAGTGTCAGTTCTATAATAAAAATTAAATAAATAAAGTGAGATACTAGAGAAAATACGATATAAATTAAAACATTATATAAGATATATTATCCCAGGTGGGGTTTTTATGGAGTTTCCCATACCCGTAAGGCAAATGCTGGAATATAACATCATTTCCCCTCAGGAATAAGAAGAAAAGAGGAAGAGGCAGATTAAGTAGGAAAAAGGAAGAAAGTAATAACGGATAGGAATAGAAGACATATAAGGTATTGTTGAAGAATTATTGTTATTGAATTGGGTGATAAATATTTTAAGTAAAACAAGAAATATCAATTTTTCCCAAATAATATAAATAAATGGAGTCCCAACAGTATTAAAGCACCTATGGCTGAAAAGAGCTAAGCTCTAGATACAGCCCAACGTCGAAAGAGGGGATGAAAAAAAAAAGGTGGCAGCGCAGAGTTTGAGGGGGCAAGATGTATAACGACTATCTAATTTTTTTCTGTAGCTGACTTGTCTGAAGAAGGTGATTCGTTTCGAGATATGAAAATGCCAGAAATGTGATTCACTAGTGGCTGTAATCATTAAAGAACTTATCCACAGGATCCAACGCAGTTATGTGGTTGAATGGAATGAAGATGATTAGGACAACACGACACCCAGTCCGTGAGCACAGAAAATCCCCAACCCAGCCGGGAATCGAACCCGGGCCCTTAGCATTAACATTCTGTCGCGCTGATCACTCAGCTACTGGGGGTGTACGTAAGTACAGTGATCAAATGTTACGTAGCCCATTTCGTAGGACGATTCTGTCTGGTGGTGGGTGGCGTCGGCGGCGGTGGCCTGAGGCGGGAATGATTCACGTTTCCTGCTATCGGCAGGAGCCATCCTAATGGAAAGACCGGTTGGGGTGCAGGAGTGTAGCAGACTTAACCATGTCATCCTCTAGATGGACGAATAGCGAACTAATACTTTGTCTGTGTTGGATAGCTTTCATGAGTCAAAAGGCTCTGAGCACTATGGGACTTAACATCTATGGTCATCAGTCCCCTCGAACTCAGAACTACTTAAACCTAACTAACCTAAGGACATCACACAACACCCAGTCATCACGAGGCAGTAGCTTTCATGATCGCGTGTAAATTTGAGAAGATTCAATATGGACGTGTGTTTGCGCTGGAGCATTATTCGCTCCCATGTAAATTGTCCAGTTGACTGCTTCTACACATTTCACGTCTTTATTTAGTTGAGGGGCCATCGACTGTGGTGGCTGCATCTAGCAGGTGAAAGACAGGTGGAAGACTCGTTTGCTGGTTCTCTAGACATGAGAAACACCTTAGCTGATTTCGTAAATTATAGGGATGATTTGGAATCTGTTGCATCACTGACATTGGTATTCGTGAGTGGAAATATCTGTTTTCTCTATTTTTTTCGAGTTTTCACATAAAGGTCTTCACAGATGAGATACGTTTCGTAATCCCAGAGTCTGGAGATGGGTGTAGAAAGCAAACAAGCAGCTCAGGGATAGAAACAGTAACACCTTTGTCCTGAGGGGAACTGACTCCGACTTTGTACAACAGTTCAGAAAGTGACTTCAGTCTGCTGAGGTTTCTCTGGTCACGTGTCTGGGGCAGATGACTTGTGACAGTTGGCTGCTGTGGATGACCACCCGACCTCGTGGAAAATATCAAATGCTGTGAGGAGTATATATGGTGCATGTGCTTATGCTCTCTATATTCGCGGTATATGCACAAGATACGAATTGTATGCTTACTACATCGATAAGATACATGGAGATCGGTTTCACGCTGAAATATTCAAGCTTCCATCCTCAGTGGCAGCAAGTCTTTCCGTATTTGACGATCTGTAGGCCACTTTTGCCATGCAGTATGGCGATCTGTACAAAATAGTTTTGCCATTGACAGTAATTAGGCGAGTAAAATTCAGTAAGAGCCGATCAAAATGCTCTATGGTGATGGGGTAAACACATGCGCAGCCAGAGGCGTCTCACATGTCCCATTAGGATCTCTAGGGAGAATACACCCTGTGTTATTCTGGAAAGCGTTGCAAGAGATTTTTATACCATGTCCAAAGGAAGACTTGGCTGTTATTTACATAGACATGTGACGTTAGTATAACATTGAGAACCTTTTAGCTGCATCTGCGATGGTGAGCCGCTATGCAAACATCTCTCTCAGTGCTGGACCAGCAAGTATGCCTCAGCCATGTTGGTTAAGTGAACACGTGCGCATCCAGAGGGTGACTTGGCTCTTATTTTAATAGACATGTGATGTCAGTATAACACTTGAAGAATTCTTATTGTATGCTCGAAAATAGACGCTATTTTCGCCTTCTGGCTGTAGGCTGCAGTGGCCTGAGAGCAATGGATCGCGCCTCTACATTCGTCTCTCCAGCAGTGGCTCCTGTCCATAGTCGATGGCGTCGGCGTGCGTGCACTTTGGAACCCTTTCGCTGATAGGTCGCGGTTGACGATAGTTCGAAAGCATTTTTTACATGCACTGAGTGTTTGTGCACTTCATTATTTTCGTCTGTTTGAATATTGTTAGCGTGTTTGCAGAGCCTTTTACACCCATTATTTTGACAATTTATGGGTTGTTTGCGTGTCAGTACATCAGTGTATTGCATTGTTTCGCTAATTTACGGCTAGTTTGAAGGTCTATATGCTATGTACTACATTATTTGGACAGTTTAGAATTAGTGAGTTTGTTTGTAGGGCGTGCATTATTTTGACAATTTACGAGTTGTTTGCATGTCTGCACATCAGTATACTGCATCATTTTGGTGACTTACAACTAGTTTGCAGATCTGTAGGCTGTGTATTGTGACCTCAAGCGCACCAGAGCGAGTGTTTTGTATCAGTGTAATAAAGAAACTACATGAAATCCATCCTTAAATAAATTGTTCCAAAATAAATAAAGTGCACTCCTTCCTATCCAGTAGCCCAGAACAGGCTGAGTCCTTTTCCCGCCATTTTCCCCAGACTGCCATGGGACAACAGCGTCCTCTGGTGGCAGTACTGGGTACTAGGTCAGTTGGATCCAGACCTCATGGTAAACACACTGGATGGAGCTACTGCCTATGACAAATCAAATTGTTTAAATAAAGACTGCATGTAAAATAAAGACTTATGTCCATCCTATCCAGTAGCCCAGCACAGGATGAGTCCTTTTCCCAACATTTCCAAGGAAGAGGTGGCGGTCGAATGATTTAGGTTAGTGGAGGTAGCCCAAATGACCTTTTTCCCGACATTTTCTTATGTTAGTGGAGGTAGCCCGAGTGCCCTTTTTTCCCCGCCAAAATTTGAACATCCTGCCATTTTCTTGGAGAGGTGGCAGAGCGGCGGGGGTTAGGTTGATGGAGGTAGTCCAGCTGACCTATTTTGCCACCAAAATTTGAACTTCCCATCATGACGACATTGCGACATTGCCGTATCTATCGACGCCATTTTCGATCCGCCATGTTGAATAAATTTAACAATAATGCAATGTGGGTGGTGGTGGTTTTGTCCCACTACTCAGAGGTGACCCATTTGGTAAGGCCACAGTCCCTTTGTCTTCACCAGCCACCTGGGTATGTACCACACGAACCTCTCTCTGGTAACATCTGGGATGACATCTTCTGCACTGATCTATTGGCGCAGTACCAACATCTTCTTCTCCCAAGCAGCGTAGCAGCTAAGTCATTGTAGTGAAGTATGACGTCCGCTGAATAACTCGGTCTATCCGTCCAGGCGACATTTCTTCATGTCGTCTTTCTCCCCTCAAAGGACCTCCTCATGCCCGTTTGTTGGAGATATTTATTCGGCGTTTTCGCCAGTGTCGTGAAGTTTTTAGGGTGATGATCTATGCTTCAGTCGTTGATCATGCTCCTCATGTTGGGAAGAAATGTGACCAGTGTTGACACATGTGCCAGTTTTCTACTGTTTTACCTCTATGCTGGCGTTGGTGGGCGTTGCTCTGTTGTCCTCCACATCATCAGATACATCACGCACGTAAGTTCAATATGCTAACAGCTCCTGGACCATTGACCACTAATGTGCGAACTGCACTTGTTGTTATTCTCCTTGGAAGCATTGCCTGTCTGCTCGGTCGTTGATCTGTCGAAGTGCTGACTGCTACTGCACAAACTCTGCTGTGCCCTCTCACGTTGAACAGAAACGTGTCCAGTGTCAACACACATGCCAGCCTTCGACTGCTGCCGCCTCCAAATATTGTGGCTTAACGTGTCAAAATCTCTAAAATCTTCACTTAACCTATTATAATTTTTTACGTATTTTTCTTCTTTGAACAATGATGAATAACACATAATTACTATATATAATTACCCTACATTATACCCACCAGAGTAGCCAAGAGCGCTAACGCGTTGCTTCCTGGACTCGGGTAGGTGTGTTGGTCTCAGATCGAACCCGCCCGGCGGGCTTGCCAATGAGGACCAGTGTGCCGACCAGCCTGGATGTGGTTTTTAGGCGGTTTTCCACACCCCACTAGGTGAATACCAGGCTGGTCCCTATGTTCCTCCTCAGTTAAACGGCTCGCAGACATCTGAACACATTCACACTATTCCATGGATTACGCTAGACGCAGACAGTTGGGGGAACACTAATTCCTTCCCAGGGGGTATGGGGTGGCAACAGGAAGGGCATCCAACCACCCCTTAAAATTAACATGTCACATCCGATTAACCAGCAGACCCCGCAAGTCGGAATAAAAGCTTGGCAAGAAAGAGACACTCTACATTCCTCCCACGCCCGGAAAAATTCATCCTCTAATTTTCTGCTATGTCCATCTACAAATGACTGACAAACAAGAAATAAAAACACAGTGGCAACCTTAGTCTGCCAGGAAAATTATATAATACAGTCATTTCGTAAAGTTTGAAACACATCAGCAATAAGAAAACTTCTGAAAGTAATGGTAGGAATATTGTAGAATGACGATCAGCAACAATACAATGAAGTAGCTTGCAACAATTATCTCTACATAAATTTCAGCAGTGCAAGTGTATGCTCAGTATTTTTGTAGTATTCAACTGGAATTTCATGAAGTGATATGTTATTGTTTGACTTGGGTTTTGTCTGATACGCAGGAAAAGTACAAAGTATAGTTATGAAAAGAAGTTTTAGAAATATGTGCGCCTAATATCGTAATTCTCGTTCTATTCTCCTCTGTCAACTGTACAATATGCTGCATCATAGCGTTGGCATCAATCTTGCCTTGTTGTGCAGCGATAAGAACATCTAATGACTGTAGGATGGGGGAATCAAGGGAGTTGTTTAGGTAAGATAAATTTTGAGGAGCCAATAATTGCATAAGTGTTTTGGCCAGTAAACTAGTGAGTAAGTGAAATTTCACGCATGAGAGAGAACATAACGTGCCTGTAATATGGAAAGTAGTATCGCTAAGCGCATCTTACATAATTGTGATTTTCGGGCAAAAGCAAAAAATTATTGTGCTCTTTGTATGACCTATATGCCCTTATCAACACATTCTACTGAATTACCTATACTTATTGAAGCACATGCTGTCTAATCATATGCTGGTACTTCCTGTTGTTTTAAACCCAGAATTTCCCTTCGTGTTATTTGCTAATTCCCTTTACTATACCTGATTCCCTGTTAGTACATTAACCCTAGAATCTGTGGTATACAAAACTTATGTACATTAGAATGGTAGAGTTTGTGTTGTGGATGCGTAATTGACTGCATGCTGTTGAAGGTTATATGCGCACTTCGTAACAGTATTTTCTACCATTGGTGGCATGATATATGTTACTCCCTTAAAAGGTTTCAACCGGCTCGCATGAACAATAGATGTTTTTGTGGGTAACTGAAACTTGACATTAACTGGTGATTTGATTTCGACAACTTGGTAAGGACCCTGGTAAGTTGTCACAAATTTTTTCGTCTTTCCTTCAGCAACATAGGGAGTGGATAGGAAAACATATTGTCCTATTTTGAAATCGGGATACATAGCATGTACACACATCAAAAACGGTTTGGATTACCCCAGTTCCCAGAACTCCTGCAGATAGATGTTGATTGTGGGTATTGTATCGCCGACACAGTCCCTTCGACTGTTCAGATATGTCACTAAACCCTCCCAAATAAGTAAATAACCATGCATGAGCAGCGCCTATTACGGGGGGTGGGGGGGGGGGGGGGGTCCGACAGCCAATCACTTCCATTCATCCCACCAGGAAGGGGGTACAGGGCTCGTTTTGTCTGTAGTTCAACCATGCCTAGACTGTCAATACCGCGGTTCGATCGCGTCCGCGTTGTTACTTTACGCCAGGAAGCGCTCTCAACAAGGGAAGTATCCAGGCGTCTCAAAGTGAACCAAGGCGATGTTGTTCGAACGTGGAGAAAATACAGAGAGACAGGAACTGTCGATGACATGCCTCGCTCAGGCCGCCTAAGGGCTACTACTGCAGTGGATGACTGCTACCTACGGATTATGTCTCGAATCTACGGATTATGGCTCGGAGGAACCCTGACAGCACCGCCATCATGTTGAATAATGCTTTTCGTGCAGCCACAAGACGTCGTGTTACGACTCAAACTGTGCGCAATAGGCTGCATGATGCGCAACTTCACTCCCGACTTCCATGGCGACGTCCATTTCTGCAACCACGACACCATGCAGCGCGGTACAGATGGGCCCAACAACATGCCAAATGGACCGCTCAGGATTGGCATCACGTTCTCTTCACCGATGAGTGTCGCATATTCCTTCCACCAGACAATCGTCGGAGACGTGTTTGGAGGTAACCCTGTCACGCTGAACGCATTAGATACACTGTCCAGCGAATGCAGCAAGGTGGAGGTTCCCTGATTTTTTGGGGTGGCATTATTTGCGGCCGACGTACGCCACTGGTGATCATGGAAGGCGCCGTAACCGCTGTACGATACGTGAATGCCACCCTTCGACCGATAGTGCAACTATATCGGCAGCATATTGGCGAGGCATTCGTCTTTATGGACGACAATTCGCGCCCCCATTGTGCACATGTTGTGAATGACTTACTTCAGGATAACGAAATCGCTCGACTAGAATGGCCAGCATGTTCTCCAGACATGAACCCTACCGAACATGCCTGGGATAGATTGAAAAGGGCTGTTTATGGACGATGTGACCCACCAACCACTCTGAGGGGTCTACGCCGAATCGCCACTGAGGAGTGGGAAAATCATGACCAACAGTGCCTTGATGAACTTGTGGATAGTATGCCACGACGAATACAGGTATGCAACAATGCAAGAGGACGCGCTACTGGGTATTAGCGATATCGGTACGTACAGCAATCTGGACCACCACCTCTGAGGGTCTCCCTGTATGGTGGCACAACATGCAATGTGTGGTTTTCATGAGCAATAAAAAGGGCAGAAATAATGTTTATGTTGATCTCTATTTCAGTTTTCTGTACAAGTTCCGGAACTCTCGCAACCGAGGTGATGCAACACTTTTTTTATGTGTGTACATTGCCTAATTTCTCTTGCCGTTCTAATGCTCTGGTATTTGCTTTCTGTACCTTTTCCCACACGTCCTCAATGATTCTAGCAAATACCCTAACTGCTTCTTCATTCTTTCCTTATTTGTGCTTAATAATATCGAATGGCGACGGCATCTTCCTTCCATAAATAACTTCATAAGGTTACATGCCCATTCCTTCATGTATTTTGGCGTTGTTTGCGCTTACACAGTATGGAATAACGATATCCCAATTGTTGTGTTGGTCGTTGATAACAGCGTTTTCCCGATAGTGTGGTGGACCCTTTCTGTCCTTCCGTTTGCCTGTGGGTGTAATGGATTGGACCATAATTTACGTACTTTCAGCAAACGGCAAGGCTGTTTCATGAGATCGGGCCTGTGCAATGGTGTTTGCTTGTTGATCAGGGATACTTACCATGGTTAGATATCTTGATAAATGATCTATAATCGAATATCTGCTCGCTCGGCGCACATAATGCAATTGCGCACGTATTGTGCCACATCGTGCTTTCTTGTCTCCCACGAGAAATGTTCAGCAATGTGTCTTTCAGTAGTTCTTTGACCACCGTGACCTGAAAGAATGCGATCATGGGCCTCTTGCATGACTTCCTGTCACGATTCTCAGTCATAGTGTAGTTATTCGACACAAGACCCCCGTCCTGTAGGCAAAACTGCCGTCGTGTTGCATACCTTTTGCAGTCTGCATCTGAAGCTTCTGCTTTTCGCCATTCTGTTGCATCGCGACCTACTGTTTCTAATACGGCTACCTTTCGATTAAGACAATCTGCATCGGAGTATTTCCTACTGCCTCTAATACCGCTACCTTTCGACTAAAACAATCGGTACTGGAATGTTTCTTCCCTGATTTATGAATGACTTCAAAGTCCATTTCGGAGAGGCATTAGGGACCGACGCGTCAAACGACTTGATGGATCTTTTAGCCACTTGAGAGCAGCAATGTCCGTAATTATCTTGGATTTATTCCGATACAGACAGCACCTGAAATATGTAATACCATAGATGACACTCAGTAACTCCTTTTCCGTTGTTGAGTAATTCTTTTCTGCCGTTTTTAATCGTCTGGACGCATAGGCTACTGGATGTTCTGCACCGTTAATGTTTTGACCCAAAACAGCTCCGATAGCATGTTCAGATGTATCTATGACAGGATGAAGTCTTTTTTGAAATCTGGATAGATTAATAGAGGGCTATGTGTTAATCTGTATTTCAGTGTTTGAAATGCTGTGTCACATTCTGTCGTCCAGTGAAATTTAGTACTTTTTTTTCAACAACTCCTGAGAGGTTGTCCTATTTCTGCATAGTCTTTTACAAATTTTTGATAATAATTAAAGAGGCCAGAGACTGCTGTACTTCCTTGGTAGATTGCGTCTTGGAACATCTTTAACTGCGTTTTTCAGCCATGGATCGGTTTCGATTCCATATTCGCTGATAACATCACCTAAATATGCTAATACCTTTAATGCGAAATGACGCTTTTCCAAATTTAATGTTAATTTAGCGTCCCTGAGATGCTGAAAAACTTCTCGTAAGCGAAACTTCGATATTTTTTGAAAATACGGTTACATCATCGAGGTATACCATGCATTGTCGAAGGATGTAATTCACGTAACACACCATCTAGGAATCTTTTGAATGTTACGGGGGCATTCTTCAATCCTAAAGGCATCCTTGAGAATTGCCAGCGACCTGAAAGAGTGGAGAAAGCAGTTTTATGTCTGTCTCCTGGTGCACTTTCTATTTGATGGTATCAGCTCCTCAAATCAATTATGGAGAGATATTTACTGTTGTTGAGATGGTCAGTGGTATCTATGATATTCGGTAATGGATATACATCTGAAATTGTTTGCTACTTAAATGCTTGTAATCACAACAGAATCTATAACGATTTGCACAGTCAGCGGATTTCTTTAGCACAGTCACGAAATTTGCACTTTAATTGCTGATCTATGAATTCATCAAGAAATGTTGCAACTGGTGAAGAACTCTGCATGGTCTCCTATAAACTGGGGTGTTATCTCTTGTTGAAAGCAGGTGTTGCGTGATGTTCGTTATTGGTAGTGATGCCTGTGAAATAAACAGATCCTGAAACTCGTCCAACACTGCTTCTATCATATCCTTTTCATTCCCTTTTGAGTGGGTTATCGTCTGGTGCATTGCATTCTTGTAGCCGGCTGGTTTGACGCTACTGTCTTCGTCTCATCAATCAAAATCATCTTCCTCTAAGGCACTCATGTTAGCTATTAACACTCTCTTTCGTAACTCCTTGTCTTCTGTCCCAAAATTATCTATGTGCATCGGTATCTTCTGTACTCCATCAGTTATTATGGCTCGAATTATATTCATGCGCACGAAACACTGTGCTGTGTCTAATTCATCATAACGGTTCCACTACGCATAGTGTGTTTGCAGGTAAAGCAGCATTAACGTCCACCCAGAGTAGCTTTCCACTACCGAATGGTATTTTATCCCGCGAATCTACCTTCAAGGACATTGCTCGCAGTTTAGTTGATTCCTCTTTACGGGGAGAGGAATCTTGCAGCAGAGAAATTTGTGGTAAGGTCTTATGGGACCAAATTGCTGAGGTCATCGATCCCTAAGCCTACACACTACTTAATCTAACTTACGTTAAGGGTGACACACACACTCATGCCCGAGAGAGGACTCGAACCTCCGACGGGGGAAGCCGCCCGGACCGTGACAAGATGCCTGAGACTGCGCGGCTACCCCGTGCGGCGCGGCAGAGCGTTCTTGGCAGCTGCGTCACCTAAATCGAAACAATTCCCGCTAGGTTCCACTGTTTGTTGTCCGAGATTGATTATGGCATGTTGTTTATTCAAGAAGTCTAACCCTAGGATAGCATCATATTCGTCGCTTAACCTTGATACGACTTCCACAACCCCCTGGAATCTTACACTCTAAATGTGAAAGGTCAGTGACATACAGTCTACTAAACGTATGTCACCTCGGCCTCTACCACTTAACTTACATCTTGGAGGGTCAATTTCCTGATCTCAGTACACTGTTTACTTATGACTGACATGTGAGCCCCAGAGTCAACTACGAGTAATAGGCTACGAGGCTACGTGTTTTATCATTAATAGTGCCTGGTAACCAGCACTCCGCCTTTGCATGCGCTGTAATAGCATGAAATTTTAATGGGAACGCCTGGCGGCGGACCCGCGGTTCCCGTTCCTGTTTAACAGACCCCTGTTTACAATTTCTCAGTACACTCACGATTTGTATGGCCCACCCTTTGACAATGTGTACACTATGGTTGGCGACCGTTTTTCGCGACGTGTTCCTGCCGATCGCATCTGAAACAACGAACCCCTGCGGGAAAAACATTTTTTCTTTCCTTGTGCTGTGTCGCGGCGTCTGTTTCCTCTAATTCTGTAGCAATGTTCACTGTATCAGTTAAATTCTTCGGAAATTCTGCCCTTACACGGCGCGATGTCTCAGGTGGCAATCCTCACAGAAAAGTGTCTAAGGCCCTACTCTCCGCTTCTTGTAGAATACACTTATTGTCTTCATCACTGGCTGACAATTGGTAAGTGTTACTATTAACTTTTCATGTTCTAACCACAAAGTTTTCTATTGTTTCGCTGTGTCTTTGGGACATCGTGTTCAACTGCTCCCCATGAAAACGGCAACTCTTCTAGTTTTTAAACTTTTTGAGCAAACCTTGTTTCAGTTTTTCAAAAGCTAATGCGTTTCGTAACTCCTCGTGATATAGAACGTGCGCCTTAGTTTCCCCCATTAACGGTAACTTTGTCATTTGCAACATCTGTTCATCTGACCAGGAACCAAGTTTAGCGGCTGCTAACAGATCAACAAAAAATGCTTCTATATCCTCGCTTGCCTTGCCTGGGAAGGGAGTCAAACAAGGGTGGCTGCTGATGAATCTAGTACGAGAGGGACTGCACTAAATGTCGACCTATACTCGGATAATCGATTCAACAATTCATTACTGTCAAACCTCAATCGGGCTCCCTGAGTAAGTAGGCTCTGGATCGTCTCGTGGGTTCAAATGCCTTGTGTCTTACTATCTGTCATTATAATGCATTCCTGTTTAACGAATGGTTATTCCCACAAATACACTTTCTACGACCACAAGAACATAGCTATATAATAAGTAATATTAGAAATTTGATTACAGTTACGATCAAATTAACAAGAGCATCTAACACCATGTGAAAAGAAATTCGTTAGTGTCAAATTTCTTGAAAGAATGAGTGCTTTACATCGGTTGTTTTTTACACCTTGAAAGAGTTACTTGAAAAGGAAAAACATCTGGAACCAATGTGCACTCATCAATGTACTGAAATGCTGTCCGTTGGCTGCAGGTTGTCGTCTACTGTCTGTGGTCTATTCGTGGCCCATCACTGACGATGGCGTCATGAATTTCTTGTACCACAATTCCCTACCATGTACACTTCGAAATAGAGCCAAGGTTATCTGACACCAAATGCAGCATGTCGGGGGTTTAGTGACACTAGATATTGAGTGTCAGTGACAGAGGAGAGTAAAGGTCCTCTTTTTGTCAGGGATGACGACATGAAAAGCGACACTTTGTGGGCGACGGAATGGGCTCTTTCCTTGTCTCAGTGGGTGAGGTGTGAGAGAAACATTGGTGGTTCCACTAACAGTCATTTATTGAGACATAAGACCCTTTAAACAAAACAGAGTTATACAATGTGTTTTAACTCGCTCAGTTCCTCACCGCAGTGGAGCGGCAGTCATAGCATGCAAGTTCCGGTGACAGCTGATGCGGCGACGGCTCGTGTTGGAGTGACGCGCCGGCGGCGTATTCTTCAAAATGTTCAAATGTGTGTGATTTCCTAAGGGACCAAACTGTTGAAGTCATCGGTCCCTAGACTTACACACTACTTAAACTAACTTAAACTAAGAACAATCACACACACCCATGTCCGAGTGAGGACCCGAAACTCTGGCGAGAGCGTCCGCGCAATCCGTGACATGGCGCCTCTAACCGCACCGCGTATTCTTCCCTCAGTACCGTGACCGTGACCCACTGCGGTGCTCGTTGCGTTATTAGCAAGTGGCTACGACGTGGTGCGGAGTGCTCCGTCCCGGAATCGAACCAGCGGCCCTCAGTTTCGGCGTCTTCTTGCGGAGTTGATCAACTTCTAGGTTCACAGGTAACCCATTTGGTGAGGCCGCAACTCTTCGTCCTCACCAGCCACTCGGGTAAGTACTACACGAACTTATTTCTGGTAAAATCTGGGATGGCATTTTCTGCATTGACCTATTTGCACGGTACTGACATCTTCTTCTGCCGAGCAGCGTAGCACCTAAGCGTTGTAGCTAAGTATGACGTTTGCTGACTAACCGTCGGTCCGTCCGTTCAGGCGATGTTTCTTCATGTCATCTTTCTACCCTCAAAGTACCTCCTCTTGTCCGTTTGTCAGGGATATTTATTCGGTGTTTTCGCCAACGTTGTGAAGTTTCTAGGGCAGCGATCTATGCTTCTCACTTTGGGCAGAAACATGATCAATGTCGACACACACGTGCTGGCTTTCATTGTTTTACCTCGATGCTGGTGTGGTCGGACGTTGCCCCATCGTCCTCCTCCGCATCGCCAGATATACGTCACGCACGTGAGTTAATATGCTGACAGTTCCTGGACCATTGACCACTGGGCTGGTCGCTTCTCTCCTTGGGAGCATTGCCCGTCTGCTCGGTCATTGATCTGTTCAAGTGCTGACTGCTGCTGGACGAACTCCACTGGTCATTGGCCTTCTCACGTTGGGTAGAAACGCGACCAATGTCAACACACGTGCTGTTCTTCCTTGTTTGACTGCTGTTGTTTCCGAATATTGTGGCTGAATGTGTCAAAGTCTCTAAAATGTTCACTTAACCCACAATAAGTCTTTATGTATTTTTCTGCTTTGAGCAACCGTGAATAACACATAATTATTATACATCCTACACTTCTATATTTAGAGTGAGCTAACATAATCTCCTCCACATCACAAGTTGAACTGCTTAACGATACTGATTCAGGAGATGAATGTGGGAGTATATACATTCTGCACAGGTTACAAGTATTATCCAAAACAAACAGTTTGACCTACCGATATATCTCCCCAACACCCTCAGACATCTACTATGTTATGAGCGACCTTTTTGCAAAGTTCCCTTTATATGTTGCCTTCTCCAAAGACCAATATGCTGACACTTCTGCTCACATGATCATGAGTCGCTTCTGGCCATATATTGTAAATTTGCTTGTAAATGTAGTCGTTCGTTATATACTATATACAGAATATACGGTTATTATTATTACTATTATTATTATTATTATTATTATTATTATTATTATTGTCCTCTGCAATGCAATGTAATTAGCATTTGAACTTGCTGCAAAAATTGGAATTTGCCACGAAAATTAGAATCTCTAGCCGGTTTTTTTAATTTCCGGCCGACTTTTGAATTTATCAGGGAGACTTACCATGGTTAGATATCTTGAGAAATGATCTATAATCGAACCTGGGGTCGTCGAACGGTGGCGCTGGCAGCAGTCCAAATACGCAGAGGTGTGTTGGTGCATGTCAGAGTACGGTGCAGCGAGTAAGTGTGCAGACGTTTTCAGACGTGCTAATGGTGACTGTGTGTTGAAAATGGCTCAACGAACACAATTGATGACGTTATGAGGGATAGAATACTAGGGCGACTGGAGGCTGGTCAAACAAGGCAGGTCGTAGCACGGGCCCTCTGTGTGCCACAAAGTGTGATCTCAAGATTGTGGCAACGATTCCAGCAGACAGTAAACGTGTCCAGGCGCTACAGTATTGGACGTCCACAGTGTTCAACACCACAAGAAGATCGATATCTCACCATCAGTGCACGCAGATGGTCACGGAGTACCGCTGGTAGCCTTGCTCGGGACCATACCGAAGTCACTGGAATGGTTGTCTCCAGACACACAGGCTACAGGCGACTGAACAGACATGGTTTATTCACCCGGAGACCTGCAAGGTGCATTCCACTGACCCCTGGCCACAGGAGAGCCCATAAAGCCTGGTGTCAAGAACACAGGACATGGTCATTGGAACAGTGGTCCCACGTTGTGTTTGCGGACGAGTACAGGTATAGTCTGAATCGTGATTTTTGCCGGGTTTTCATCTGGCGTGAACCAGGAGCCAGATACCAAACCCCTAAATGTCCCTGAAAGATATGTGAGTGGCTCGAAGATTTCTTAAGTAAAAGAACCCAGTCTGTTGTCCTCGACGGAGTGTGTTCATCAGATACAAGGGTATCGTTAGGTGTGCCCCAGGGAAGTGCTATAGGACCGATATTAATTTCTATATACATAAATGATCTGGTGGGCAGGATGGGTAGCAATCTGCAGTTATTTGCTGATGGTGCTGTGGTGTACTGGATGGTGTCGTCATTGAGTGACTATAGGAGGATAAAAGATGACTTAGACAAAATTTCTAGTTGTTATGATGAGTGGGAGCTAGCTCCAAATGTAGAGAAAAGTAAGTTAATTTAGATCAGTAGCAAAAACAAACTTGTAATATTCGAACATAGCTTGACACAATCACATCGTTTAAATATCTTGGTGTAACGCTGCAAAGCCGTATGAAGTGGAACAAGCATGTGAGAGTTGTAGCAGAGAAGACGAAAGGTCAACTTTTGTTTATTGGGAGAACGTAGGGAAAGTGTGTATCGTCTGTAAAGAAGATCTCACATTGGACGCTAGCGCGACCTATTCTTCGAGTGTTTAGGATTCACACGAGCAACAGGAAAGAATTGTGGAGATGCTTTAGGAACTCAAATGGAAATCCCTTGTGGGATTGGCCCTTGAAGCTTGTAACACTTATTTTATTTTACAGTGTCTGTTTCTTCAGACATGCATACCTATTTGTGCACATTAAATTTCTGCTGCACCAGGACTCGAACCAACATCGCCAACTTATCGTCAGCAATCGCTTTAACCGCTTCTGCTATCCATGCAAGCCCCCTGGACTGTTCCGAACCTCCTCCACCATGTGTACGACCCATAAACCTCGCACATTAAGTGACTCCCATGACAGGGAGAATGGGGTAGTTAGCTGAAGTGGTTGAGGGGACCATTTGCGATAAGTGGTAAATCCGGTTTCGAGTCCTGGTCTGGCACGAACTATCGTGTGTCACGAATAGGTAGTACATCTGTACCTAAAACAGCTGAGATCAAAGAATTCGCAATCAACGAATAAATTTGGATCCTCAATAATGTTTGTTCCTTCACACATGCATATCTGAAGGAAACGACATTGTAAATTAAAATAAGTATTAGAACCCTGTAGCCTCATTCTTCCCGTTACGGGAATTATGTAATTTGTGAACACTAGGGGATATACTTATATGGATATGGTGTCTGTTCTTTCGGACATGTACAGTTTATTCCTTGGTGTAAAATGCTGTTATGAGTTTTATGTTTATTCCATCCTGGTATAAGTTAAGTTTAGTCTAGATCTTGTTACATAGTCATAGACAGAGCTGTCTGTGCAACAATTATCAATGTTACTTTTAATGTGAACAGATGATTGATAAATATACTCATGCTGTGCAGTTACAATCCCCATGGTTATGAATAGATCTTTACAATGAGCTCAGCCACTGCATTTCGTCATTACTTTTATGGCCCTTTACAGCAGTTTGAAAATTGTGTTCATAATTTGCGCATTTGTTCTCCAGAAGAGAATGCTGTAGCTAAGAATTGAATGCATACATGAATAGTATGTAACGAAAAGACACTGCTGATGCACAATGATGAAGTCCATAATATGCTGATGGCATTCTGTTTGGAACCTGTTCACACCACTTCAAATTAGAATTAATATTCATTGCTAGAAATTTTCGTTAGTTAGACAGTCTGTAGCAGTGGCCTGCAAATTTAATTTAACAGTGTCTTTTTCCTTCTTCAAACTGGAATTCATGGCATTATGTTTAGTGTCTCCGCATTGCTTACTGACCAGTCGTTAACTTCTTCCAGGGTTTAATCTGGTTGTTTTTTCAGTGACTATAATATTGGTTGTCTTCAGGAAAGAGAATTTTTCCCCATGACTAACACTACTGGGGAAGTCATTGATGTACATCAGGAACAGTATTGACCCTAACATGCTACCACAAGGAACTCCTATATTAATGTGGCTTGGTCCTGATAAGTGCTTTACTAAAACTTTAGATTTATTTTGGTTATGTGTTATCTCTAGTCTTCATGCCCTATCTGCATGGTATGAATAGAACAAGTCATTAGCTACCTCTCTTATTCCTAATACTTCTAGCATAATTAGTAGATTCTTATGGTCAGTAGTACCAAAAATCTTAAAAGGATCTAAAAATGTATCTGTGACACACAAATATTTTTCAGGAGCATCAATTTTGTGAATTCTACTATGGCTGATTTCGTTTTTTACCACTTCAGAAACCAAACTGTAATTCTCATACGTAATTTTATTTATTCAAGTAAGTCATTACATGTCTTTCATAACTGATTTTTTCTTACTTTTGAGGATGGTGACAGCAGGGAAATAGGCCAATAATTTTCTGTCTTCGGCATGACATTTCTTTAGTAGAGGTACAGCTCTTACCTGTTTCAAATACACTGAAAATTGCCTGATGAGAAGAATTCATTTCTTATGTTTGTTAAGAGAGTTTATGAACTCTCTATGCATTGTTTCAGTGCACATATTGGTGCTTTATCTAAGCCTACTGATTGTTTATTGTATACATAAGACTGGAACATAGGACATTCACAGCTGAGAGGTATGATAATTAATTTAGAGAGATCCGCTTCAGTCAAAGTAATATTTGTTCAAACCACGACTGGTTTCGAGACTTTAAAATCCCATCTTCAGGAATATGAAACTGTAACATAAAAAGCAATATAATGTAAATATAATGCAAAATATTTGTAAAAAACCAAAAGAGCAGACTCCTGAAACAAGGCAAAATACTAACAATATTTCCTAATACATAACATGTGGACAAGACAGTCAGTGCAAAAGTTATGATCATTGCATGTTGGCAGAACTACAAAAACGAAAAAGGGGGAGCCCGATAATCAAAATGACCTAAAAATGTAACGCCCGTGCAGGTGTGATGAAATAAACAGAAGAAGAGAACACATACAGTACTCACACTGTCCACCACCAGGCGGCCACACAGTAGGAACGACAACCATTACTGTGTGGAGTGCCACACCAGAGGTTTGCAATTGTGGTGTGGCGCAGGTGCTAATGGTGTACAAGCAAGTAAACCGATGTTATCAGCAATGTTATACGAAATCTGGACTGACTGGCCTGAGCGCTTACAATATTTCATTTAAGGATATAATAGAATATGAAAGAGTTGTGGTACACCAACAAGCTAAATAACTCTCAAGCATGTGAGAATTTGTAACGTTTTTAGGCAACAGTACATAAGTAAAACGAATGAACAAAGGATAAAAACAGTGATAAAATGTAATGGTAACACAAATCATACAGAGTAAATCGCCACATTTATGATACATTATTGGTTTGAATAACAAAAATAAAAATTAGTGTATAAAAACCATTACAAATCTAAAATGTGGGCGTATTAATGTAAGTATCGAAGTGACACACAAAGCTGATTAGGTTGGGCGCTCCATGTACACAAAGGATTTTTTTTATATGGAAATATGGCCAAATGGAGCAGCAACTAAATGAATGGGAAAAGGTAAGTCTGAACGTCACAGACTAGTAAAAATGTGTCTTAATAGGAACAGTGCAATGGCAGAAGGCCAAATGACTGAAGACGGGAGTCTATAGTAAAAGCTGTTATAAAAATAATAGTAAGTTAAACTATACCAAGTGAGTCATCACATATGTAGAACACATTATTGGCTCGTGTGAGGTATATAAAACTGTATAAATATAAAAACCAGCATATTTTTTTCCTCTTATGCTGTATCTGTTGATTAAATATGTCTACTGTTTGCATCTAATATCCATTAGTATATGTTGTGTATCTAATAATTTTCAGTTCTTTTTCATAATCTCGTATGCTGAGCGGTACATGGTTGGCCCATTGCAACATAGCCCATAATGCCGCCATCTTATGCTTGTGTGGGAGGCTGGATGAACTCTGAATGATAAAATTAATAGTTACTTCCTTTCTATTAGCGACATAATTTTATTGACTTTTAAAGTAACAAGGACATCCAAATACAGCAAGGAGAAGTGTTGTGGCGTATATTCGGATGCATGTTTTTAGATCCTGTTAAAATTGCTGGGCATGTTCACTGGGACCATTGTACTAGAGCAGTATTCAATGTGGCTAACGAAAATATTGGCGATTATATTTGGTAAATGGAAGGCTCTAGCCAGTCTGGACCCGCACACCGCGGAATTTGAATCCGCGCCAGACGTCATGGACGTCGAAGACCCCTAGAGATCTCTGCACCATCGCGCCATAAACCGTGGC
Organism: Schistocerca cancellata; assembly: GCF_023864275.1. NCBI lineage: Eukaryota > Metazoa > Arthropoda > Insecta > Orthoptera > Acrididae > Schistocerca > Schistocerca cancellata. The sequence continues at coordinate 888,207,451 of NC_064626.1, forward strand.
GGCGCGCGCCTCCTGGTCCACACTTAAGTGTGAGGGCGAAACAGTGGAACACATGGTCCCAGCGGCCAGTAGTGGCGCCCCCGATTGTGTATTTAAGCGCCTGCCTCTCGCTCAGCCAGCGAGTCTAATCGTTGCGTGCGTCTTGACATACCGCCTCGACAACAGACGAGTTTACCGTCCTTGTTTTCATTACTAGTTGACGTCTTGGATTCGTTTGGTTGTCTCTGTCACTCCGTTGCTTCTTGCGTGTTGTCGTCGTAAGGTCTCTTTCGGACGTCCGTCGTCGTTTCGTGTCCGTCCTTTCCGTTTGTTTGTTTGTTTGCGGGCCGCTCACCGTTTGGTCCCGCTATGTTTTCTCGGCCACCCCGCGATCGTTCCGGTCGCGGTTACAACAGCCAGCTTCTGGCTCTGAGCACTATGGGACTTAACATCTGAGGTCATCAGTCCCCTAGAACTTAGTACTACTTAAACCTAACTAACCTAAGGACATCACACACACCCATGCTCGAGGCAGGATTCGAACCTGCGACCGTAGCAGTCGCGCGGTTCCGGACTGAGGCGCCTAGAACCGCTCGGCCACCTCGGCCGGCAGCCAGCTTCTCAGATTACCTGTAAACAACATTATTAAACTGGAAATAATTTGACTCAGTACTAGCTTGAGAAGTGTTGTGATTTCATCAGTAACTTGGCACTCAAGATAGGCACTCTGTTCTAGATTATTCTCAATTATGAGGACCATTTCCTTAGTTGGTATATTGGTATACATTTTACTAATGCCTAAGCTAGCAAGATATGTGTCTTTCATAATGGCAAACTCATCTGGGTGGCCAATGAGCTCATCCCTGTTTTTTTTATGATGTCCATAGTAGAAAATTGGAAATATTTGCCGAGGAAACTCTTTAGCTAGCCAATAATTTGGAGAATCACAGTGTTTTTTTCAAAATGCAATTTAAATTATGCTCAGAATTTAGAGAATTTCACATTTTCATTCATTTCTCTGTGCGCTTGATACCAGTTTTGCTTTGCTATTTCTTTTGAAAAAATCTTATGTTTTCATTTCTGATCAATGTCTTTTGTAATTCTGAAATTTAGGGAATTTTCATACCCTGTTTTACTGTTATTATTTGGCAGGAATGGTCTGACAATCGAAGATCTTTTACAGTTACATCACATTTTTCCCTGTCCATATTTGTGGCCACCTCAGCAATTACTGAGTAGTCATTATAGTAACACCTGGTGCACTATTGACGAACAGGGACATGTCAAAACTCATCTACGATATTTGTGTTTATATTTATGTTTCCAAACAAAATTGTTTCGACTTACGTACTTCAGATTTTATATAGAAGTTCTGTTAATTTATCGAAAAAGGTGCCCACACTGTCACTGGGAGATCGATATACATACAAAATAACTTATTTATTTGCTTTACGAAGCACCTGTTAGTTCAATAACTGATATTTCAAAGTGTTTGCCTTCACTTACTGTACTAAGGTCATGTCTTCATTGGAACTGTGTTCCTTTTTTTATATAAATGCGTGATCCTCCACACTTTGAAGTAGTTCTGCAACAAGAATCTCTCCTTTCATACAGTGATAAAACTATGTTTTGGATTTCTTTGCCTCTATGCCAGTGCTTACACACAACTACTGTCCACCTCAGAGACAGGAGCTCAACTCCAAACTGTTTCATTTCACAGTTTTCATTTATTGTATGTTTTGATAAGGCACTGTCAAGGTTATGAAATGTCTCATGTTGCTTTTCCTAATGGTTTCCTTTCTTTTTACTTATAGCAAGTGTGTCATTTGTTGTTTTAGAACCTATATTGTGAGTGACTCTTTTAGAATTTTTTGAACTACTGTTGAGACTCTCTAGGCAGGGGAAGCTATTGTTTGGATTTATCTTAAAAATAACTACTTCTCCCACATGTGACAACTGATACTTGACCATGTGTGGCCAAGATCTACCACCTATAATTTCATGAATTAGCTGTACCAACCTTCCGTTCCCTGTCCAGTATAGGTGCAGGACATGCCTAGTGAAACCCCATCTATTGGTAGTCCTGACAGGCACCAGAGCAACATGAGCAAAGTCAACTGCCAGCAGTGCCAGCTCTAATTCCATAATAATTTGCCTCACTACTCCATTAAAGTGCGATGATTCATGACACAGAAATAACTCAACAAAGTGTACATGTAGAGGAAGTAAAGTTACGCTAAATATTATAATCAATAAATACACAAATTCAAAAAACCGTTTCCACTCATCTATAGTAGTGTACAAAATAATATAAGAGCGAAAATACTTTGAATTTAGGATATATTTAAGAAGTAAATGAAGATGAAAAATGTGATACAGATATTGTAGGTTACACTGTTCTTGACTGGTGGAACACAGATATGTTTTAAACAGAATTTATAACATAAAATTACTTAAAACTAGTTCCAAAACAATTATGAGATCAGAAATGACAAAAAATATGAACAATATATTACACACATTGTAGTTTATACTGCTTGTTAAGTGGTGCATCACAATCATGTTTAAATTAAGGACCCTGACATAAAATTAATCGAACCTAGTTCTAAAATAATTGTGAGCTTAGCAGCAATGTTAATTTTGTTTCAGAAATTCATCAAACTGTATAAAAATATTTATTCATTAAGCACTCTTTGAGAATTTGTTTAAATTTGTGCAGCTGTTTATGAAGACATTAAATGTGTGATGAGAGCGCTTTTAACTGCTTCATACGAGACTAATAAACCCCTTTTGGAAACATATTAGGACCTTTCAGTTCAAGGTGTATTTGTAGGTTGATGTGGTGTAGTTGTGACATTTGCTGTTTCCTTTGTGGAGAAAAAAGTTATTGTAGACGAAAATGAACATAGAAAAAGATATACTGTGAAATGGTGCTAAGGATCACCATCCTTCGAAACACATACCTACAAGAACGCCTATGGTAGACAGCACTCATTATTCTAGTGTCTTATTTTTATGGAATGAAATTTTTTGGGAGACGTCGTGAACAATGTGGAAGTCATAGGATACTCTTAGTAGTGCCAGTTGTGTTGACAGTTCGAGTGGCATGTACTATTGCCCAACGAATTTATAGCAGTTCTGAAACGAATGCCATGAAATGTTTCCTTCAGTTCATGAATTGAGTTGAACTCATGAGAGCTTAAGTTAGGGAAGTGCTGTAGGTGCTGTAGCATTTAACAGCCCCATCATTCAAACAAATCAGTAACAGCTTGTACTGTATGTGCTTCAGCATTGTCCTGCAAAATGATGGACAGGTCCTGCAGAAAGTGTCATCACTTCAGTCTCTAAGCTGGTCATAAGTTGTGTTCCAAAAATGAACGAATTCAGAATTTTTAGGAAGTAATATGTGGACATTTGTGTCTATTTGCTTTAAAATTATTATGCATCAATTATAAGTTTAATGATCTTTTTACTTTAGTAAATGGACATTTTTGGAAATAAGGCACAGCCTAAAAGTCAAGCAATTAATGGACAAATCATAAAAGATGAATTAGAAGCAAAAATTGGAAGTCTAATTAAGCAATTCCATAAAGAGTTTACATGTTATCTTTAAAGTGACTAAGGGATCTATTGATTTAGAAGGTAGAACAATTGCAACTATAAATGATCCAGTAATGGTTAAGATACTGTTATTAAATAATATTTAGAGAACGAATATGTTGCAACACATGAATATACAAGTATTTTAACGCAGTTGAATAATTATGTCAGAAATCTAATCAACTAATTACTTTACAAAAAAGGAAATAGAAAAAGCTTTTGCAGTTTATTTCTCAAAAACAGATTTATCTCTATTCTTAAGCAATGAAGTAACCTTAAAGAAAAATTATATGATAAACAAATTATTGAATTTACTTTTATGACTGGAGACAAACAAAAAACATAATTTCGAGTATATGTTTATTTTTTAAAAAAAGTTGTTATTGGTTTAAAAGTAAATAAAGAAGTATCTTTTAATGATTTTGATATTGCAGTAAGTGTTTACTATAATCTTTATGAATTAGCTCCTACTAATCAGTCAATGATAGTAAATAAATCAAGTTATCTAACTATAAGATTAAAAGATTCTGTTAAAACTGTTCAAATTGATGTAAAGATAATTATATTTGTTGAAATAATTTTAATCTTATTAAAATTTTAGTCTATGTACAGGGAAAACCATATCTATTGTTTGAAATGGAAAACATATAATTGAAGGTCTTTGTACAGTATGTAAAACTGAAAAGTGCAAATTTTTTAAAAATTTTGTAGGAGAAGGTCTAAATATGCTCTTTGAGTTTGTGCTTAGTTCTTCAGGATGTATTTGTGAAAAAATTATTAATGAATTACATAAACCAATGAGAAAAAATTTAAAAGAAGAAACGTAATTATTTTGGAATAGATGATTTATGTCAAGCTGATAAAATCGAAGTGGACTCTGGAAAATTAAAGGAATTTCGAAAATCAATAAAGAATATAAATATTTACTAACTTTTACAGATGTTTTCTGGGGCTATTCCCTTTAAGGATATAACAGGTAAAAATATAGTTCATTCTTTCAAAAAAATGTTCATCGCCAGAATACCAAGAAATATACAAACAAATAATGCCAAAGAATTTAAAATAAACATTTTATAGAACTAATGAAAAAGTATAACATTAATCATTATTGAACTTTTAATGAATAAAAAGCTTCTAATGATGAACCATTTAACAGAACACTCAAAGAAAAAAATGTGGACGAAATTTGCTCTTGAAGGGAATTATATATGGGTTTACTAAATTAGTTGTCGAATATAATAACACAAAACATTCAACTATAAAAATGAAACCAACAAAAGTTAATGAAAGGAATTATAAACCCACTACCGTTGTGTTGAATGAAAAAGTGAAATTTAAAAACGGTGATAAAGTAGGAATAAGTAAGGTGAAAGAAATTTTTGAAAAGCATAAACTGCCAATTGGTCAAAAGAAATTTTTGAAACTGAGTCAGTGATTCATTATAATCCAGTAACATATAAATTTGTGAGGTTGCATTCCAGAAAACAGAATATCCTAATGTTTACCTTGTTGGAAAAGTGTTGACAAAGAAACGTAATAAAGTTTAAGTCAACTGGTTAGGTTTTGATAATTCATGTAACAGTTGCGTGTATGAACATAATGTTATTTTTAAAAAGTTAGACCAATTTTTGTCTGGATGCAAGTGCAGCTCATGGCTACAATTTAATTCCATATAAATTTAGACCTAGGTCTAACAGCAAAAAAATATTCTTTATTAATAAAAATTTTTATATGTAGATGTAGCAAACAGCACGATAAGAAAATTAACGCCTTAATTCTTTCTAGCCATATTTTATCGAAACAACAATGAAGATATAGACTCTAAATTCCTAAATCAGTAAACAGATGAAAATGTGTATTACGTGTACAGTATCAAGGAAGAAGAAATTTGTATTGTTTATGAATACTTTGAAAAGCAATTTACCATGTTAAGTTAATTATTAAAATATCTGGTAACTCTTTCCATGTCTTTATCTTCCCATTAATTTTACACCCATTGATTCTATATCTTCTTTGAATGTTTCTGTAAACACCTTATTTTTTCTGTTAATGTCTATTCTTCAAAGATTTCAGAAACAACAGAAGCCAGTTTTTCTTTAGATAAATCATCTAGCACAATCTGCAACTGTACAATAATTTCTTGTTGAATAATAATTGGATAGAACTCTATCGGATCTTTATTTTAACTATTTAATTAAATTGTTTCTCTATTACAATGAAATAGATCAACATATTTCTTAGTATATTCACAAAATAAAATAATATCTTAAATCATCAAAATGAATCTGATAAATTTCTTTCCCTTTAGTATCTTTATGTACCAGGACAACTAAAAATTTGTCAACTATGTTTTTAACTGGTTTCTAATTATAACATTCTCAAATGTGGAGAACAGTTTGTCATCATCTAAATGACCACTATTATAAGTCGATAAACGACATAACAAATGTAATTTTCATTTAACTCCACCAACTTAAAATAATTTTTTCTGGGGTAATGTTAAGTAGTTGCAATATAAATTATTTCTTGCTTTTTCATGTCGACAGTGTAATTTACTGCATTTTTAAATGTGAACATTCTTTCTCTTTTTCTTCTCATTCTAGTTGTAGTGATTTTTAATGTTCTTCTGTTTTTAATTTATTTTCTATTCAGTGGCTAGTTGCTTAGCTTGAATAAGTTTCATACTCTTTTGTGTAGTTAAGATAATCAACTAATATATCCTCAATTTGTATATAATAGTCTTTAATTTCATCAGCTACTTTAGTTCTTAAACTCATTATTAGTTTTTTAAACTTTCTAGCATATAGTAAAATCCAGGTTCCTTTACATATATTATATTGTGTTATATTTTGTATTCCAATTTGAATACAAATATATTCTAAGGCAAGAGGATCGTCATGTTTTATTTCAGTATAATATAATTAATATGTGTTTAAAGATTCAATAAAATTCTTGTTAATTTGATTTAATGTTTCAGGGATTGGCGTCATGGCCTCTGAAATAACAAGTTTAATAAAACATAAAATAACAATACTTACTAAAATATTTTTTAATCAAACGTTGGAACCAAAATATCTTTAAACCAAGAGCCTCATTTTAATTGCTATTTATGCTTTTGAATTAATTTAAAAAAATATTCATCATATGTGTTTCTGAACTAGTGAGAACTGCATTAGTGTCAGCTAAAACAGACTTTTGCATCAGCACATAGCTCACTTCAGTCTGCGACTAGATGTTGCTGGAATAACTGCCATTTATTAATAATAAAATTTTATAGATTTTTATTTTTTCAATAAAAATCAGTGACTAAACCTTTTTATATACACTCCTGGAAATTGAAATAAGAACACCGTGAAGTCATTGTCACAGGAAGGGGAAACTTTATTGACACATTCCTGGGGTCAGATACATCACATGATCACACTGACAGAACCACAGGCACATAGACACAGGCAACAGAGCATGCACAATGTCGGCACTAGTACAGTGTATATCCACCTTTCGCAGCAATGCAGGCTGCTATTCTCCCATGGAGACGATCGTAGAGATGCTGGATGTAGTCCTGTGGAACGGCTTGCCATGCCATTTCCACCTGGCGCCTCAGTTGGACCAGCGTTCGTGCTGGACGTGCAGACTGCGTGAGACGACGCTTCATCCAGTCCCAAACATGCTCAATGGCGGACAGATCCGGAGATCTTACTGGCCAGGGTAGTTGACTTACACCTTCTAGAGCACGTTGGGTGGCACGGGATACATGCGGACGTGCATTGTCCTGTTGGAACAGCAAGTTCCCTTGCCGGTCTAGGAATTGTAGAACGATGGGTTTGATGACGGTTTGGATGTACCGTGCACTATTCAGTGTCCCCTCGACGATCACCAGTGGTGTACGGCCAGTGTAGGAGATCGCTCCCCACACCATGATGCCGGGTGTTGGCCCTATGTGCCTCGGTCATATGCAGTCCTGATTGTGGCGCTCACCTGCACGGCGCCAAACACGCATACGACCATCATTGGCACCAAGGCAGAAGCGACTCTCATCGCTGAAGACAACACGTCTCCATTCGTCCCTCCATTCACGCCTGTCGCGACACCACTGGAGGCAGGCTGCACGATGTTGGGGCGTGAGCGGAAGATGGCCTAACGGTGTGCGGGACCGTAGCCCAGCTTCATGGAGACGGTTGCGAATGGTCCTCGCCGATACCCCAGGAGCAACAGTGTCCCTAATTTGCTGGGAAGTGGCGGTGCGGTCCCCTACGGCACTGCGGCACTGCGTAGGATCCTACGGTCTTGGCGTGCATCCGTGCGTCGCTGCGGTCCGGTCCCAGGTCGACGGGCACGTGCACCTTCCGCCGACCACTGGCGACAACATCGATGTACTGTGGAGACCTCATGCCCCACGTGTTGAGCAATTCGGCGGTACGTCCACCCGGCCTCCCGCATGCCCACTATACGCCCTCGCTCAAAGTCTGTCAACTGCACATACGGTGCACGTCCACGCTGTCGCGACATGCTACCAGTGTTAAAGACTGCGATGGAGCTCCGTATGCCACGGCAAACTGGCTGACACTGACGGCAGCGGTGCACAAATGCTGCGCAGCTAGCGCCATTCGACGGCCAACACCGCGGTTCCTGGTGTGTCCGCTGTGCTGTGCATGTGATCATTGCTTGTACAGCCCTCTCGCAGTGTCCGGAGCAAGTATGGTGGGTCTGACACACCGGTGTCAATGTGTTCTTTTTTCCATTTCTAGGAGTGTATATTCAAGACTATAATTATTTAAAATTATATGAATTGAGTTTTTTCTTTATGTTTTCATTTACGTTTTTCATTTTCTTTGGATTCAGGATTTATTAAAAACAATTAATTACAAACAATTTTTAAAAAAAATTATTAATGTTTTCAACAGTATTTTATAAAAAATGATTAATCATAAATATATCTATTGTTTCTTTTTATATTGTTGACTAAAATCTCAAGCGTTTCTGCATGGATAGAAGGATTATTAGGGTTTTCTTCTGTTGATGTTAATTGCTAATGGAATTCTAGAGCTATTCTTTTTTCAAATTCTTTCGTATATATCAAGTAAGTAATAACTATTTCTTCTAATTTTATATAATAATTTCTAATCTAACAGGTAATTTTTGTTTTTAAACTCATTCTTATCATTTAAAAGAATCCACTTTTTAAAAATTAACTGCCAATATTTTCTAAATCCTATCTTTCATGTATTTATATTCTGATACCAATGGTTTATTGTATTTTATTTCTATATAAGGGAGATTATAATTATTAAAATATTTAATTACTTTTTCTTAACAATTAACTCATTTTCAGTGACAATTTTCTATAGCTAATTTGTCACTAAAACACGTGTTATTGGTGTTAAATTTGGCCTAGTCGATATAGTTTTTCCTTCTTTTTACTATCACTGTCAACTGTATTTTGTAGATATGAATCTGTGTTTTCAGAACTGCTTGATAACTTTTTCTTCATTTATTATACAACCATAATGAATAAAATATAATATTTCGTTTGTAATTAAATATTTTTTCCTAAAATAAAGGCACCCAAATGTCTTTTAACCAAGTACCTAAATTTAATTGATAATTACGTTTTTTAATAAATTCAAAACTATTTAAAATCCATCAGTTCTATAAATTACAAATTTTTCAAACATTATATTTTTATTTTTTATGTATTCAATTAATTTATTTTTAAAAGTAATATTTAATGTTTCCATAACTATATTTGAAACCTAACACTTTAAATATATCTTTAATATTATATTTGTTATTTTAGAAATACATAACATGATTGCTAAAAACAAAACAAATAGGAAGATATATTAAATTATATCCTTCAATTTTCTAGAGTGTGGGACACCACTCACTGAAATTCCATAATTAATAAAGTTTAAAATATCATTTGTAATTAAGAAATTTCTTCTTCAAAGAATGGATTAATTTTTGAATTTTCATTTTTTTACAAATGTAATAAAAATTATTTCTAATAAATTGTGACCCTAAATACCCTGGAAGTCAAAGGAATGAAAGATAGAGCGAAAGAATTACGAGTTAGAGGTTACTCTAAAATGAGAAAACAACAAATTATTGAGTTCATTAATAATCAAGAAATGACTAACAACAACAACATTGAAGTCAAAAATGTTGCACTGAGGAATTAAAAGTTATAGCAAAAGAACTAGGAACAAAAGGTTATTCTAAAATGAATAAAGAAAAAATTAGTGCATTGATTAATTTTAATTTTGGAATTTGACATTTTAAGGAATTATATAAAATGTATTTGACAACAATCTAACATATAGATGAAAAATTGTTGAGTACTTAAAAATATTGATTCATATTGCGAATTGTGTGAAATTACATATAAGGACATTGTGAATTATCTGAAAAGTTGAAGCAAAAGAACTAGTAGTTAAAGGATATTCTAAAATGGAAAAAAGAAAAACTAAGCACATTCATTAATTGCAATTTTGAACACGTACAAGTTAAGGAATTACATAAGATGTGTTTGACAACACTTGAATGATACAGAAATAAAATTGTTGAGTATATTAAAAATAATGATTCATATTGTGAAATTGCATGGAAATATATATCAGTACATTATGAATTATCTGTAGGTTTTATGAATGAATTTCAAGATACTCGTAAATTAGATTGGGACCATGTGTAAACTTTAAGATTAAATTTATATGAAGATTTTATTGGACACATTCAAGATAAAATTAATTGAGGTCTTTTGTCAAGATATAAATTATTATCTGAAGATTTTATATTAAAATTTCAAGAAATATTAAATTGGACTATAGTGTCATATCGTATTCAAGAGAAAATTTCAAGACAGATTATATTGGATTTAATAACAGAATTTCAAGATAAAATTGACTGGATACAATTTCAAATCACAACATAACTAAAAATTTCATAAGAGAATTTCTAGGTAAATTAAACTGGAGTATTATATGATCCACATCTGCTTGTGAAAGAACTTGGTTATGATGAAAAAGCTATAGATTTAATACAAAACAATGATGACAGATATATTAGTTTTGGTAAGAGAACAGATAGTTTAAAAATGATATTTATTGACAAATTTGAATTTCAGGCTTCTTCTCTTGATAAACTTTCATCAAATTTGAAAAGAGATAAAATCAAAAACATTAGAAAATTTTTCTCACAAGAGTTATTTAATTTAGTGGTCAGAAAAGATGTATATCCATATGATTACTAAATTCTTGGAAAAAAATTTGAAGAGACACTATTACCATCAAACGAAGAATTTTACAGTAAACTGAATGACTAGGTAGTAAGTGATGAAGATTATAAACATTAAAAATTTATTTGGAAAAAATTAATATTAAAATTTAGATGAATACCATGATTTATATCTTAAAACTGATGTAATGTTATTGTGTGATGTATTTGTAAATTTTAGAAAAACTTCTATAAAAGCATATGATTTAGATCCAGCTGGTATTTTATGCACCAGGATTACCTAGGGATGTAAAGTTGAAAATGACAAAAGTTAAATTAGATTTATTATATGATTATGATATGATTTTATTTATTGAAAAAGGAATAACAGGAGGAATAGCACATTGTTGTAAAAGACACATGAAAGTAAACAATAAATACATGATGTATTTCGATATCTAGCATATTTAGATGCAAGTAACTTATATGTGTATGGTGTGAGTCAGTATTTACCATGTGGTGCATTTGAATGTGGTAATCCAGATTACTATGATTCTACAAAAATTAGTATAATGTCGAACACTTCTCCAGTTGGATATATTTATGAAGTAGATTTAGAATGTCCAAAAGAATTACATGATTTACATAAAGATTTACATTATCTCCTGGAAATAAAATTGTACTAAACAGAGCAAATTGTTAACTACTTCAGAAAACAAAAATACATATGAAGTTCATTATACAAATCTTAAGCAGTAATTATGATTAGGAATGAAAAGACCAAAAATACACAGAATTTTAAAATTTAAGCAATTAGACTGATTGGCGAAATATATAGTTTTTAATAGTAAATTGAGAACTAAAGAGCAAAATAAATTTGAAATGAATGTCTAAAGGCTAAGGAATAATTCAGTATTTGGTAAGACAATGGAAAATATACGAAACAGAGTTGATATAAATGTAGTATCTGATGAAAAGAAATGTGATAAATTAATAGCTAAGCCAAACATTAAAGCAAGAACTATGTTTAATGAAAATCTTGCTGCTAATCATATGAATAAAACAAAAATCACATTTAATGAACCATTCTGTATTGGAATGAGTACACTTGATTTATCAAAAGAACTGATGTATGATTTTCACTATAGACTAACGAAAGTGAAATATGGAGAAAATATTGAATTGTGTTATCAAAATACTGACAGTTATATCTATAGTATATAAGCTGAAGATATGAAATGGATGACTGACAAATTTGACACTAGTGATCATCCTGAAAATAATATTTTTGGTATTCCACAAATTAACAAGTAAGTTGTTGGAAAAATGAAAGATAAATGCAACAGAAGAATTTTGTCGCCTGACAGCAGAAGTGTATGCTCATAAAGTTGGTGATAAAATGGAGAAAGAATCTAAAGGAGTTAAGAAATGTACAATCGAAATTAGAATAAGGTTAGAAGATAATAAAGATTGTTTGCTTAACAATAGAAAACAATACAGAAGAATTAATGGGATTCAAATGATAACACGAAATAACACAGTTGTAATAAACAAGAAAGCATTGAGTCATCATGACGAGAGAAGATATAGGTTGGAAAATATAATACAGGGTTATTACAAATGATTGAAGCGATTTCACAGCTCTACAATAACTTTATTATTTGAGATATTTTCACAATGCTTTGCACACACATATAAAAACTCAAAAAGTATTTTTAGGCATTCACAAATGTTCGATATGTGCCCCTTTAGTGATTCGGCAGACATCAAGCCGATAATCAAGTTCCTCCCACACTCGGCACAGCATGTCCCCATCAATGAGTTCGAAAGCATCGTTTATGCGAGCTCGCAGTTCTGGCACGTTTCTTGGTAGAGGAGGTTTAAACATGGAATCTTTCATATAACCCCACAGAAAGAAATCTCATGGGGTTAAGTCGGGAGAGTGTGGAGGCCATGACATGAATTGCTGATCATGATCTCCACCACGACCGATCCATCGGTTTTCCAATCTCCTGTTTAAGAAATGCCGAACATCATGATGGAAGTGCGGTGGAGCACCATCCTGTTGAAAGATGATGTCGGGGCTGTCGGTCTCCAGTTGTGGCATGAGCCAATTTTCCAGCATGTCCAGATACACGTGTCCTGTAACGTTTTTATCGCAGAAGAAAAGGGTCATCCAGAAGCTTGAAACTGCGCATACCAATGCCGAATGGAGTTAGCAGTTGGTGGATCTTTGTTGAACTTCGTCCTGAAGTGTCGTTGCACTGTTATGACTGACTGATGTGAGTGCATTTCAAGCACGACATACGCTTTCTCGGCTCCTGTCGCCATTTTGTCTCACTGCGCTCTCGAGCACTCTGGCAGCAGAAACCTGAAGTGCGGCTTCAGCCGAACAAAACTTTATGAGTTTTTCTACATATCTGTAGTGTGTCGTGACCATATGTCAATGAATGGAGCTACAGTGAATTTATGAAATCGCTTCAATCATTTGTAATAGCCCTGTAGATATATTACCATATGGTCATTCCAAATTATAAAAAAAGCTAATAAAAATTTTTCTGTATAAATAGAGACTAGTCAAGAAGCTGAACAATATAAGTGTTTCAAAAGAGATTAAAAAATTAAGTGAGTTAGAGATCCGTATTTTACATAATGTTACTGGATGTGAATATTTATATACTAGACATGGAGAAAAATTTTGTATTGAGCTTAATAATGAGTTTAAGATTATTTTACCAGATAATTAATTACTAACTGGTATTTTCAGTTAATTAGAAATGAACAGATGAAAATGAAATGTAAAGCAATGAAGAAACTTAAAAATGGAAATAGTGAATTTCGTGATACTGAATTCATTCTGTGAAAATTTTATGAAAATTTAATTTTTCCTATAAAATTTTATGAGCTTGAAATGGACAATACCAAATGGCTAAAGCAGTGTGGTAATTGTCTAGAGAAAAAGAATATTTATGAATTTCATTAAGATAAGTATCAAAAAGATGTATTTTGTTGGGTTTCCAAAGAATGTGTATCGAGACATCAGAAAATTAAAGTTCCTTGTCAATGTGGTAGAACTGTAGGTAAAAAAACAGTGAAAAATCATGTACAATCGACAGTTCATAAAAATGTTATGGCTGCTCAAGCAGAAGAATTAAAAAGGAATAGACTTCTTACTGTATAGGGTGGCAGCCAGACAAGGAATATTTTAGGGGAATTGATTAAAAAATTTAGTTCAAAGGCCCAGTGAGATCTTTACAAGTTTTCTACCAGGACCTACTTACGCCCAAGAGAGCCTAGAAACATCATCCAGCTCTGCTTCATTCAACAGCACAGATCTACAAACATTTGTTTATGTACATGGAAAATTAGCATCATGGCAAATTAAATGGCTTAATCTTCAAGTAAGTAAATAAATACTTTCCAAGTGGCAAAATATTCTTAAACAGTGCGATAGTAATATCATCCTAGCAATCAGCATCTCCTTATAATCACTTATTTGTAACAGAGTAACACATGTTAACTTATGTTGGTGGCCGGTCGTGAAAAGCAGAGCCAGAGGCTCTGCCTTCCAAAAACACATCTGTTCTGCTCGAGATCTGGATTACTAGAGAGAGAGAGGCAACTGTGTTCCGCACTGCAGAACACTCCAGTGTCCACAAACGTGACTTGCATCCCACGCATGCTATTGGTTAAAACCAATGGAGTGAATTTGCTAGCAGTTTCAGCAGAGATCTCAGGGCATCTCTTGTCAGCAGCTTTAACTGGGCAGAACTGCCTTGGTTTTGAAAGACAGACAACTTGTGTCACACAGGCACTAAGCTGTGGTCATGTGGTTGAAGGTAGTTATGCACGGGCAACAGCTCAAGTGTGTGTTGTTGTAAGTGATGTTAATGGTCTTTTTTATGCTGCCACCCCAGAGGTCAGAGCACAACCGTTAACCATGATTCACTTTGCCACGTAATGAGTTTCCTGTTGCGACAATGTTTTTTTTAGTCATCTAAATTGCAGCCTACGGTCCCAGTGAACGCTTACTATAAGGAGAGACTGCATGGTGCAGACACGTGGACTGGCACAGCTGTCGCCTTGCGATAAGCCAGTCACGCTCCCAAACTCTACCACTTCTCTCCCTCTTCTTTGTGTGGTCTGTCATAAATTAAGTCTAATTTTCATTTGATTTGTAAGTCATTTATTGCATATTTTTGAGTGACAGTATACTGAGAGTAATGTATGGAGTATAAATATGAAGTTCATAGTTTTAGGAGAAAGATGGCCCAAGTCTATACCTCTTTGTATTATGTGAAAAGTTTAGATATATTTGAAGATTTTGAGGTGTTTAAAGGTACCCTCTCCCAACTACTGTATAAGTATTTGTCATTTGATGATATTAAGCTATTTGCATTATTCAGCTTGGCTGCAGAATTTTTGTATTGTACTGTATTTCACTTTAAGATCTCCTTTATTGACAATGATTTTGTTTTGCCTTTCGAAAGAATACATTTTTATCCAATCAAGTTTTTCTGCAATGCTACTTTTTACGAGCATACGTCATGGAACGTTGAGTTTTGTTGTCATACCTAGAATGTGGAGTCCCTCCTTGTGGTGTCTATTCTATTTGTCTTTTATTGTTCAATAGATTGTGATACTTTGGATTTTCATCTAACTTATGGAACTAATGCTCCACTACTTTGCAGATGAGCTAAGTCTACTGTCGTTTTGGAAGCATTTATTTCCCTGTTTTCTTTCAAGTTGCCTAAGATTAAAAATTGATTGTGAGTGTTTCATTCTCATGCCTCTGACCAGATTACAATTCTGAGGGGAGTTTGGAAGCAAGCAACCTCCAGCTGATGTAACGTGAAGTGGAAACACATCACAATAAAGAAGCGCTCCGTTATGGGGTGTCTTCCCGTGCACCCCCATTTAGTTTGGTGGCGCTTTGTACTTCCGAGCCTCCTCCGAAGTATAGTACAACCATACCACTTCTGTCTAGTCTGATGAATCTTAAGAACCGACTACCAGCTCCTTTCCAAATTCTTAAATGGTTTCACCATTACATATCCACCACAGCCCTGGATTATAGATATGTTGCGCTACATCAATAATCCCATTACATAAGATTCCTCTTCAGTCATGATGCACGATTTCGAGAGTTAGCGATTCCGCAATCCCATTATGCGCCATGTTCGTGCCCAGAGCCGGACTGGTATGTTATAAGAAAGTGAAGCACACGAGTTATCTACACTCATGCTCATAAATTAAGGGTAATTGCAGAATGTGGTGCCACACAATGTGTCACTACATAAAACTGGCGCTAATAGCATAGGCATATAGGGAACACATGACACAGATCTGTAAGTCCACAGTATTGGTGATAAGTTGAGAAAACCATCCCAAAACACGTGCTACAAAACGCCACTGTTTCCTGCACACGTACCTCGACATCAGTATGGGATATGATCACCATTCACACGTACACAAGCCGCACAATGGGTTGGCATTCTCTGGATCAGGTGGGTGAGCAGCTGCTGGGGTCTCCCATTCTTGCACTAGTGCCTGTCGGTGCTCCTGAAGTGTACTAGGGGTGTGAAGACGTGCAGCTATACATCAACCGAGAGCATTCCAGACGTGCTCGATTGGGTTTAGGTCTGGAGAACAGGCAGGCCACTCCATTCGCCTGATACTTTCTGTTTCAAGGTACTCCTCGACGATGGCAGCTTGGTGGGGCTGTGCGTTATCATCCGTCAGGAGGAAGGTAGGACCCACTGCACCCCTGAAAAGGTGGACATACTGGTGCAAAATGACGTCCTGATACACCTGACCTGTTCCAGTTCCTCTGTCAAAGACATGCAGGGATGTACGTGCACCAATCATAATTCCACCCCACACCATCAAACCATGACCTCCATACAGGTCCCTTTCAAGGACATTAAGGGGTTGGTATCTGGTTCCTGGTTCACACCAGATGCAAACCCGGTGAGAATCACTGTTCAGGCTATACCTGGACTCATCCATGAACATAACCTGGGACCACTGTTCCAATGACCACGTACTGTGTTCTTGACAACAGGCTTTACAGGCTCTCCTGTGACCAGGGGTCAGTGGAATGCACCTTGCAGCTTTCCAGGCGAATAAACCCTGTCTGTTCAGTCGTCTGTAGACTGTGTGTCTGGAGACAACTGTTCCAATGGCTGGAGTAATGTCCCGAGCATGGCTACCTGCAGTACTCCATGGCCGTCTGCGGGCACTGATGGTGAGATATAGGACTTCTTGTGGTGTTGTACACTGTGGACGTCCCGTACTGTAACACCTGGACACGTTTCCTGTCTGCAGGGATTGTTGCCACAATCTTGAGATCATACATTTGCGGAGGGCCCGTGCTATGATCTGCTGTGTTTGACCAGCCTTCAGTCGCCCTAGTATCCTACCCCTCATAACGTCATCAATATGTGTTCTTTGAGCCATTTTAAACACACAGTCACCATCAGCACAACTGAAAACGTCTTCACACTAACTCGCTGCACCGAACTCTGACATGTACCAATACACCTTTGCATGTGTGGACTGCTGCCAGCGCCATCGTGTGACGACCGCAGATCAAGTGCACCACATGGTCATACCCGAGGTGATTTAAACCCGCAAACCGACAACCAGAGCGTTGTTTCACCATGTATCAGCATTATCCTTAATTGATGAGCATGAGTGTAAGATACTCAGTAGAGAAAAGTTGAATGCGCCCCTGAAGTTGGGAAGAAGTGCACTACCCTCTCGCTGCAGAGCGATAAGCGAAATAGATTTTATGATAGGATAAAACTAAACAAGTTTTACCCAAGTTAGTGTAGAATTGTAGTTCACACCCCATGTGCGTTTTGCACATTTAAGAGTTCACCCAGACGAACACAAGTTTCGTTACTGTTCACCCTACTTCTTAAGAAGTAATCTAATGATGAAGTGAAGATGTTACGAGCGAGCACGGAAATCGGCACTGCTACCATTGCATACAGTGCTCTGCTGTGTGTTTTATGAAGTAAGAGACATCCGTTTCTTTATTCAAACAAGCACAAAATGGTTCAAATGGCTCTGAGCACTATGGGACTTAACTTCTGAGGTCATCAGTCCCCTAGAACTTAGAACTAGTTAAACCTAACTAACCTAAGGACATCACACACATCTATGCCCAAGGCAGGATTCGAACCTGCGACCGTAGCGGTCGCGCGGTTTCAGACTGTAGCGCCTAGAACCGCTAGGCCACTCCGGCCGGCAAACAATCAAACACATGACGTAATAACATTAAGGCACCCCCTGAAATAAGCACGAGATTGTTGATGATTAACACCCATGATGTGACGTCATCACACAAGTACAGGAAATATAGTTACCAAGAGACTTCCGCCCTAATGAATAAAAGTGTTTATTGTACAGTGTCTCAGTAGTTCGCACCCCCCTTTTTTCGTAGCTCGCACTGTTACTCGTGGATTTTGGGAATTTTGTAGTAGTTAACCCCCACGAGACAAAATCGCCCCTACGGGAACAGAGCACAGTTCCTCCCACGCCCATGCATTGCACTGGGTTACTACCATTGCTCTGAGTCGCTCGTCTATTCGTTCCAACATCAACCATTAATTTGTACCTCCCTCTTCCAGAGCTGTGTGCCTTGCGCAGTGCAGTTACTGCCCACAGAGTGCCCAGCTGATCGGGTTATTCTTTCAGTTTACGCTTTCATAAATTGATCGCCTACCTATCTCTTTCACCTGTGCATCATTGACACATCACGACAAGGCACGCCTTCATCTGCACGCTGGTTGGTGTCAAATGCTTTCCAGACATATTGCCTCCCCTCCCCCCTCTCTCCTTTCCTCATCCCTTGCGGATACCTCTCCGCTCTTTCCCCTCCCACAAGACGTGCCTTACGCCACAGATAATACCCCCTCCATTAACCTGCTAGAGAGAACGGCCATTTAAGTTTGTCGACGTCACACGCATATCTCTCCTTCCCCACTGAACAAGCCATGTGCTCTTCTCCCATCAGTCAGAAGTCTGTTTACAAACAATGTGTGCACTTCTGTCGCACAGAACCACATTCTAGGTGTGAATCTTTTCGTATTTAATGAACTGATTATAAACTCACTGCAATCTTTCCTTTTTTAAGTGAAGTTTTATGAATAGGACAAGGATAATGTTAGCTGTTTTTTCACTATGGACACACATTTTAATTATCTTTTGTAGAGTTTTGCCAGTACGTCTCCATGCCTACAACTTTGTTTTACAAGCTTATTTAATGCCATATGACAGTACCCTGACACTCCCAAAACTGTCAACTCTAAGAAAAGTTGATTGGACATATATTTTTCTTGAACTTTGTCATTTTAGAGGAAAAAATAAGGCTGTAACCAGTATTCGCTGTCAATGGATAGTCCAAAAAGTGTTGTTTTGGTCCTGTCCTTAAAAAATTTCTTGTTATAATTTTAGTTTTAGAGAACAGTTTGTTAGTAATTATTGTAACATGTATGCAGAATATTATGGTTGAGTGGCACTGTTTGGAAAAACATTAAATCTGTGTGTTTCATGTTGAACACTAACTTATGAGAAATATTGATTACAGCTTTCCATTATGAGACCTATTGTATTTGTCGTGCAAACCAGAAACCATTTAGACCACAATGTGGTCACATTTCAATCTTGTTAATTCTTATTTGCCTTACTTTTAACTAATTAATTTATGTGTAAAACTAAGTTATGTATATGAACAGTATTATCCCATGAGGTAATTTAAAATTGTTTTTAAATGAATAGGTGTGTCTTATCTTTTGCTTTTCTGAGATTTTCACTACTATTTGGTTGTATTGGCCATTTCGAATGATGTATCCAATCTGAGGTAGTGACAGCACCTCAAATGCTCTGGCTACTTTATGTTACAATTTTCACAGGTGAAACTACTGAGTAATTTTGACCCAGGTGTAATATTTGACTGTCTTCTTCTCTTACTGTGTGTTCGTATGTATTCCAATATGACATGTTTTGAAGGATGATTGCTCTATGAAGTGATTTAAGGTACTTTAAAGTGAGAAGGTAGCATTTTGACATTAGATGTTCATGGGTTCTGATGTATAGCTTTTGTTATCCCCTAAATTCATCCATAATTCCAGTATTTTACAAGAAAACTTTTGTACCTTGTCTTTTAACATGAGTTAATGTGGTTAAAGATTTCATGTGATTTATGGAATATCATCCCTTCAGCTTGCTAACTGCATCCTCCATTCTACTGAAATGTGTTAATATTTTGTAGCCTGTGAAACTTTGTGCAACTATTGCCTGTAACTAATATATGGAGGATATAGCACAATTTTACGTTTGTTATCACTCTTTTTAAATGTACTTCACCCAGTTCTTACCCAAGTCGGATGTTAAAGATTGCATTAAGCTAACATATCATGTTTTTTACCCAAATACTTTGATTATCCTAGAACAGAATATTCTGTCATGTTGCTGTTGCATTTTATTTTGATATTAGTTCCACTATCTAGCAATGAGATTAATAGCTGCCAAATAATACAATCAGCGCCTGTAAATCATTAAAAGATCAGTGCTGATTCAGTTCGGCCACCATCTACTCCCTATGAGAACGAGTTTGTAGTGCAAACTGTAGATTAATAAGAGATTTCTTTTTCCTGAAACTAACAGAATCCATAATAGTTTATTCCTCTTTTGTGAAGCTTTCTCGTATGACTTTAACATCATATGCTTTAAGATCTGATGATATGGACTGTGATGATTTCAACTATTACAGGAGATATTGTATTGTAGTTTGAATAGTTACTATTTCACTATTTTCTTAACTTATGAAATTTGATAAACTTGACTATATGTTAGTCCCCTCCTCCTTACAATAAATGAAATGCCCCCCCCCCCCACATAGTATTAAGGCCCTTACTAGGGCAAATCATCTTTATGGTGAGTGACTGACGCCGTTTTGTAAACAATGTTTGTCACCACTTCTCTGGAATAGGGGAATTGATTAAAAAATTTATTTCAAAGGCCCAGTGAAATCTTTACAAGTTTTCTCCCAGAGCAATTACGCTGTGCCTATGTGACACAAGTTGCCTGTGGCTGTCCTGTCCAGTTAAACCTGCTGACAAGAGACACCCTGAGATCTCTGCTGAAACTGCTAGCGAATTCACGCCATTGGTTTTAGTCAATAGCGTGCGTGGGATACAGATCACGTGTGTGGACGCTGGAGTGTTCTGCGGTGCGGAACACATTTGCCTCTCTCTCCTGTAATCCAGACCTCAAGCAGAACAGACGTCATTTTGGAAAGCAGAGCCTCTGGCTCTGCTTTTCACGACTAACATGAACCACTTCCCCTTCCATTGCCCATTTCAATTAATTATTCTATCTCCTAGACTGGCCTAAACCTGGTAACTTCCGACCTTAGGCGCGCCCCTTGTACACCATACATTGAAGTATATCCTCTTTATTGTACCTAATTTCTTGTTTTGTCATTTAACGGCAGCCCTGGATGCTCATTCTCAAATCCTGACCACACGACCTCTTGCATATTGGCGCCACGAGGCATATGTTACAACCTTCTCCCCCCTTCCCTGCCCGTATATATTAACATTGGTGACCAGAAGTGGGATCGTATACTAACATTACATTCACGATAATTAATTTTATTTTCTTACATTCACCCTATATAAAAAGTACTAAATTTTATTTTCGTATGCTCCCTCTTTATAAAAAAAATTTAAAATTTTATTTTCTTAAATTCAACTTTTGTATCAAAAAACTGAATTATTTTTGAAAATTGGTGAACATGATTCGAAAAAATATTCATTTTTTAGGTGAGTTAGACCTGAAGAGTCCATTTTAATAGGATGAGTCAGTAGGTTCTGTGTAAGTTTTTGTTTTCTAGTGAAAAGAAATAGTGAAAGGAGTGATTTTCAGTAGAATCTCCCGTAACATCCTACTCCTGTGTATCTCGCAAGGTGGTCATCTTGGATCGCACCTATTATGTTGCATATTAAGCCAGGTTTCCACAGACATGAATTTCTCATACGTGCATCCCCCGAACACCACCGTTACATGCACTGCGTTAGCGTTTGCAGGGCTACTTACGCTACTTTCAAGATGGCGGCAAGCGAAATCATTCATACTGGAGTTGTGCAGCTTTCAGCTGAAGGGCTATAGTGATGTTGATGAAAAGAAAACGGACCCACAGACGTTAGATATGGAAATGGGCATTTCGTAGGAGTCGTTTGGGAACACCAAATACGCTAATATTTGTTATCTTTCGAGGACGATGTTTCGTTCGAAAATCATTTTAGAATGAGTAAAATCAATTTTTTCCTTTTGATCTATATTTATGGCTTTGTACAAACGCCTAATACTCTTATGCGAAATGCTGTGCAAGTTCGCATTAAATTAGAAGTTACACTGAAATATCTGGCAGCTGGAGTCACTGCAGTACAAGTGTTGAATTCCGAAGACCACTACTTCTATATTTTTGTATTATCTACATTACACTGAAAGTATACCGGAAAGTAACGTTTTTATCACAACAGTTCAACTTTAGTTTTGTTTTCAGCGTTACTTAAGTTTTGACCGGCGGCGGGCTATAAATATAGGTTTGTTTCAGCAGTATGGTAATTAATTTTTTAAGCAAAATTTATACTACTGTGCAGATCAGTCATTACTCAATGACCGTGTCAATATAAAACTGTGCCGGCCGCGGTGGCCGTGCGGTTCTGGCGCTGCAGTCCGGAACCGCGGGACTGCTACGGTCGCAGGTTCGAATCCTGCCTCGGGCATGGGTGTGTGTGATGTCCTTAGGTTAGTTAGGTTTAAGTAGTTCTAAGTTCTAGGGGACTTATGACCTAAGATGTTGAGTCCCATAGTGCTCAGAGCCATTTGAACCATTTTGAATACAAAACTGTTATATTTATGCAGGATTTTAATGAGGGTCAAGAGTAGTTTTAAATCTCTAGAGCCACCAATAAATTTCTGTCTCACAGCAATTATTACACCAAAATACCAAAGCAAAAAATTACTATAGCTATACTGAAATAACAATTACTCTTACGGTACCGACAGTTCTGCAGCAGTACGAACCTCAGCAAGTTCACACTCTCAGTTCCAATACTTTTTAATCCATTTCATTACTTCAAATTATGGTGTGTTACTCTGTTACCAATAAGTGATTATAAGGAGTTGCTGAATGCTAGGATGATATTCCTATCGCTATGTGTAAGAATTTGCCACTTGGAAAGTATTTATTTACTTAATGAAGATTAAGCCCTTTAATTTGGCATGACGCTTATTTTCCATGTAAATAAATAAACGATTCTAAATCTGTGCTGTCGAATGAACCAGAGCTGGATGATGTTTCTAGGCTCTCTTGGGCCTAACTAGGTCCTTGCCACCATATCATGTCTGGCTCTCTCCTGACAACTGCAAGTGTCTGGAACTGGACTCCCATAGTACTTAGACGCTTATTACGGTACATGAGGAAAATTTAGACTGTTAATATGTAGGTCCCCCCACCCCCCCATAAACCATGGTGGGGAGGCTTGCATGCCTCAGCGATACAGATAGCCGTACCGTATCTGCAACCACAACGGAGGGGTATCTGTTGAGAGGCCAGACAGACGTGTGGTTCCTAAGAGGGGCACCAGCCTTTTCAGTAGTTGCAGGAGCAATAGTCTGGATGATTGACTGATCTAGCCTTGTAACACTAACCAAAATGGTCTTGCTGTGCTGGTACTGCAAACGGCTGCAAGCAACGGAAAACGAGAGCCGTACTTTTTCCTGAGGGCATGCACCTTTACTGTATAGTAAAAATGATGGCATCCTCTTGGGTAAAATATTCCGGAGGTAAAATATTCCCCCATTCAGATCTCCAGGAGGGCACTACTCAAGAGGACGTCGTTATCAGCAGAAAAAAAACTGGCGTTCTACGGATCGGAACTTGGAATGTCAGATCCCTTAATCGGTCAGGTAGGTTACAAAATTTCAAAATGGAAATGAATAGGTTGAAGTTAGATATAGTGGGAATTAGTGAAGTTCGGTGGCAGGAGGAACAAGACTTTTGGTCAGGCGAATACAGGGTTATAAATACAAAGTCAAATAGGGGTAATGCAAGAGTAGGTTTAATAATGAATAAAAAAAACAGGAGTGCAGGTAAGCTACTACAAACAGCATAGTGAATGCATTATTGTGGCCAAAACAGACACAAAGCCCACTCCCACCACAGTAGTACAAGTTTATATGCCAACTAGATCCGCAGATGACGAAGAGATTGATGAAATGTATGATGAGATAAAAGAAATTATACATATAGTGAGATAAAAGAAATTATACAGATAGCGAAGGGAGACGAAAATTTAATAGTCACAGGTGGCTAAAATTCGATAGTAGGAAAAGGAAGAGAAGGAAACGTAGTAGGTGAATATGGAATGGGAGTAAGGAATGAAAGAGGAAGCCGCCTGGTAGAATCTTGCACACAGCATAACTTAATCATAGCTAACACTTGGTTCAAGAATCATGAAAGAAGGTTGTATACATGGAAGAGGTCTGGAGATACTGGAAGGTTTCAGATAGATTATATAATGGTAAGACAGAGATTTAGGAACCAGGTTTTCAATTGTAAGACATTTCCGGGGGTGGATGTGGACTCTGACCACAATCTATTGGTTATGAACTGTAGATTAAAACTGAAGAAACAGCAAAAAGGTGGGAATTTAAGGAGATAAGACCTGGATAAACTGACTAAACCAGAGGTTGTAGAGAGTTACAGGGAGAGCATTAGGAAACGATTGACAAGAATGGAGGAAAGAAATACAGTAGACGAAGAATGGGTAGCTTTGACGGATGCAATAGTGAAGGCGGCAAAATATCAAGTACGTAAAAAGACGAGGGCTGGTAGAAATCCTTGGGTAACAGAAGAAATATTGAATTTAATTGATGAAAGGAGAAAATATAAAAATGCAGTAAATGAAGCAGGCAAAAAGGAATATAAGCGTCTCAAAAATGATATCGACAAAATGGCTAAGCAGGGATGGCTAAAGGACAAATGTAAGTATGCAGAGGCATATATTGCTAGGGATAAGATAGATACTGCCTACAGGAAAATTACAGAGACCTTTGGAGCAAAGAGAACCACTTGCATGAATATCAAGAGCTCAGATGGAAACCCAGTTCTAAGCAAAGAAGGGAAAGCAGAAAGATGGAAGGAGTATATAGAGGATCTATACAAGGGCGATATACTTGAGGACAATATCATGGAAATGGAAGAGGATGTAGATGAAGATGAAACGGGAGATATGATATGACGTGAAGAATTTGACAGAACACTGAAAGATCTAAGTCGACACAAGGCCCTGGGAGTAGACAACATTCCATTAGAACTATTGATAGCCTTGGGAGTGCCAGCCCTCAACCACCTGGTGAGCAAGATGTATGAGAGAGCCAAAATGAGACTCCAAGAAGAATATCGTAATTCCAATCCTAAAGAAAGCAGGTGTTGTCAGATGTGAAAATTAACGAACTATCAGTTTAATAAGTCACAGCTGCAAAATACTAACACGAATTCTTTACAAACGAATGGAACAAAACTGGTAGAAGCCGACCTCGGAGAAGATGAGTTTGGTTCTGTAGAAATGTTGAAACACATGAGGCAATACTGACCCTACGACTTATCTTAGAAGATAGATTAAGGAAAGGCAATCCTACGTTTCTAGCATTTGTTGACTTAGAGTAAGCTTTTGACAGTGCTGACTGGAATACTCTCTTTCAAATTCTGAAGGTGGCAGTGGTAAAATACAGGGAGCGAAAGTTTATTTACAATTTGTACAGAAACCAGATGGCAGTTATACGAGTCGAGGGGCACGAAAGGGAAGCAGTGGTTGGGAAGGGAATGAGACAGGGTTGTAGCCTATCCCCGATGTTATTCAGTCTGTATACTGAACAAGCAGTAAAGGAAACAAAAGAAAAATTCAGAGTAGGTATTAAAATCCATGGAAAAGAATGAGGTTCGCCGATGGCATTGTAATTCTGTCAGAGACAGCAAAAGACCTGGAAGAGCAGCTGAACGGAATGGACAGTGTCTTGAAAGGAGGATATAAGATGAACATCAACAAAAGCAAAACGAGAATAATGGAATGTAGTCGAATTAAATCAGGTGATGCTGAGGGAATCAGATTAGGAAATGAGACACTTAAAACAGTAAATGAGTTTTGCTATTTGGGGAGCAAAAAAACTGATGATCGTCGAAGTAGAGAGGATATAAAATGTAGACTGGCAATGGCAAGGAAAGCGTTTCTGAAGAAGAGAAATTTGTTAACATCGAGTATAGATTTAAGTGTCAGGAAGTCGTTTCTGGAAGTATTTGTATGGAGTGTAATCATGTATGGAAGTGAAACATGAACGATAAATAGTTTAGACAAGAAGAGAATAGAAGCTTTCGAAATGTGGTGCTACAGAAGAGTGCTGAAGATTAGATGAGTAGACCAGATAACTAATGAGGAGGTATTGAACAGAATCGGGGAGA
Organism: Schistocerca cancellata; assembly: GCF_023864275.1. Lineage (NCBI taxonomy): Eukaryota > Metazoa > Arthropoda > Insecta > Orthoptera > Acrididae > Schistocerca > Schistocerca cancellata. The sequence continues at coordinate 888,233,783 of NC_064626.1, forward strand.
AGAGAAATTTGTGGCACAACTTGACTAGAAGAAGGTATCGGTTACTAGGACATGTTCTGAGGCATCAAGGGATCACCAATTTAATATTGGAAGGCAGCATGGAGGGTAAAATTCGTAGAGGGAGACGAAGAGATGAATACACTAAGCAGATTCAGAAGGATGTAAGCTGCAGTAGGTACTGGGAGATGAAGAAGCTTGCACAGGTTAGAGTAGCATGGAGAGCTGCATCAAACCAGTCTCTGGACTGAAGACCACAAGAACAACAACAACAATATGCAGGTAAAGCAAACTTTCTGCACTAGTGGCATAAGAGGGCGATTTGATAACTCCGGTAAATTTTCGTGAAAGAATAGAACGTCTTAGTTGCACCTCCGTGGTAAGCTTGATTATTCCAAGGATTGTGTACGAAATTTAGACACTGTACAGCGTATAGTTCATTGTTGACAGCCATCTGAATAGGTCAGTTGTCGACTGTGATTGAAAATGGAGAAAACAGAGTTTCTCGCTGCTATCACACATTTTAATTTGAAGGGTTGGACTGCCACATAAATCTAAACAGAATTGGACGAAGGTCACATGTGCTCTGCATCATCATTGAAGAACATTTATTTTTCGATTAATTAATTTCGATGAAGTCAGACCAGCACAGAGGAGAAAGCATGCTTCAGCCGTCCAGTCGAGATCACCAAAAAGAAAACCATTGACAAAATATGGTAATGCCAGACCGCTGAATAAAATTTGTTAGATTGCTGGTACTGTAGATGTCTCCACTGAGCGAGTGCATAATATCCTACATGGAGAATTGGCTATGAAGAAGCTGTGTACGAGGTGGGTGCCACGATTGCTCACAGTCGACCAAAAGTGCGTCTTGCACAACATTTCAACACAATGACTGGCGAGGTTTACAGCTATTCGTAAGACCTTTTGCGCTGACTTGTGACTGTTGATGAATCCAGGAACCATCATTACGCACCAGAGTCAAAACGGTAGTCAAAACAATGAACAAAGAATGATGAAAGTCCACCAAAGAAAGCAAAAATCATTTTTTCAGCTGGTAAGGCGATGGCCAATGTTTTTTTGGGATTCCCAAGGAATAATCGTCATAGATTACTTGGAAAAGGCAGAACCACAACTGGGGTCTATTATGTGTCATTGCTGTATCGTTGGAAACTTGCTTTGACTGAAAAAAGACTAAGGTTGGAATGCAAAAAGTGTTCTTTCACCAGGATAATGCACCATCTCACACATCAGCGATAGCAATAGCGAAAGTTCACGAATTGGCATCCATTCAGTTCATCAGACTCAGCCCCAAGTGATTTCTCTCCGTTCCGTAACTTGAAACTTTTGACTTTTTGGGGAGAAATTTTCATCAAATGAGGAAGTGATAGTTGCAGACAACGAGTATTTCGAAGAGTTGACAGAACTTTTTTCTGTTGGGATGAAAAAGCTGGACGATAGGTGGACGAAATGTATATCCCTCAAAGGAGACTATGTTGAGAAGCAAAGTGAATTATTTGTGAAACAAACTTTTTTCCTTGCTTTTTTGCCAGACTTATCAGACAACCTCGTATGTCAAATAAACTGATAACTAGGTCTGCACTGCCTGCGTTAATTAAACACTACCTAAAACGCATATGTAAATAGTAGTTATTATAAATGCAAGACCGTAAGACATTTTAATATTGTTTTGTATGCTGCACGGACAATACACTCTAGTAAACAGAAGCTACATACATGTTGCAACGCTCTACAAGAGTCGTACACTGATTCATAGCCAGAGGAACAAGATTCAACACACCAGGTAGTTTGATAGAAATAATAAGATGCTATGCTACTTGAAATTAGTATGTATGTGTTCAGTAAAAATAAGAAAGACCTTTGTACATATATGCCGCTAGAACCTTCACTGTAGAAATAGTCTGTTGTGGTTCGTTTGAAATACTAAATATTTACCTGTAAGGAATATTTATTTACGCATTTTTCCAGTACTTTTGGAAAGATTGGCACAAGAAAGACGTACCTTGATCACGAATTATTTGTAAATGCATAATGTGTCACGTCGCTACAAGATGAAGATGGAAAGGTGCCTTATTGTTAGTATTAATATTATTGGAAGCCATGTAAACAGTAACATTATACATGTAACCAGAGTATGAATGGTTACATTTGTTTGGGCACCTCGTTAGTTCTACGTAAATGCTCTGCTCAGATTTGAGCGTGTTTCTTTCTCCCCTTTATGTTTTTTCGGTTTTTCCTGTGTGGTTTTGGCTTAACATCCTTGCACAAATGAAAATAAAATGAAAATACAATGTTTCCTGGACTACACCAGTTCTGGAACACTGAGAATGCCAAGGCTTTACGAAATCAGGCCAGAGTCGTAAAAGAAAAATATTTTGTAGATTGTAAACTTGGGAATTAAAGCTGAGTCGTGCTTGGGTAGCTCAAATGGTAGAGCACTTGCCCGCGGAAGGCAAAGGTCCCGAGTTCCAGTCTCGGTACGGTACACAGTTTTAATCTGCCAGGAAGTTTCATATCAGCGCACAATCCGCTGCAGAGCGAGAATCTCATTCTGGAAACATCCCCCAGGCTGTGGCTAAGCCATGTCTCCACAATATCCTTTCTTCCAGGAGTGCTAGTTCTGCAAGGTTCGCAGAAGAGCTTCTGTAAAGTTTGGAAAGCAGGAGACGAGGTACTGGCAAAATTGAAGCTGTGAGGACGGGTCGTGGGTCGTGCTTGGGTAATTCAGTTGGTAGAGTACTTGACCGCGAAAGGCAAAGGTCACGAGTTCGAGTCTCGGTCCGGTACACAGTTTTAATCTGCCAGGAAGTTTCAGATAGTAAACTTATTTCTGTACTGGAGTGTGGGTGTAATTTCTATCGAAGGATGCACGCAATTTTTCTATAAACATTTCACCTGTATTTTGCTTTACAAGAACGCTGACATCCGTGGGGGTAACACGAAAGCATGTATGTTACATAATATTACAGATAAAATGTGATGCAGTGAACTCGCAATGGAAGATCACGATAGTTGTCACGGAGGGTAGGGAGAAAACTATTTATGTTTTGTTACTGACTAGAAAGAAAAACTTCTTATACAGTTTCAACTCCTATCCTGCAACGGTATTGACAGAAGCTGGAAGAATAGGTAGGAGGTCAACAGGTTTCCTTCTCTACGAAAGCAATCCACTTACGTATCGCTCTGCAAGCAGCGCAGTGGTCGCATGGGTTTGTGTTTGCTATTAGTATAGCTTTGTGGTGTGGAAGCATGTTTACAGAGTTATTAACAGCTTCAGACAGCAATTGTGAAACAGTTAGTGGAGTACTTTGGCATTGCGGAAGATGTACCTACAGGAGAAGTGCGTGTTGTTTATCAACAAATAAAGCAACAGCTACAAAAGAGGATGCTGTAATAGCCGAGGTTACTACACTTTTAATAGATGAAGAGGAATTAGACGAAGAAATTGGCAATTAGGGATGAAACAATGTCTCCAGTGGTGGATTTCCAGGGAAGTAGCGGTTCATCTTATAAGCCATCACCTCCAAGAAAACGAACGAAGTTTCCAGAAAGATATCTGGCTGATGGGTACAAGATATTCTCAAAACAACCAAGAGAAAAAGGTGGAAATGTTGATCCATTCTGTCTGTGTCGCCCTAGATTAGCAACTGATATGACACCGCACCTGAAAGGTACAGCAGTGTTGACACAGAAAACAAAAATAAAGGGCAAGACTGTGTTACAAAACTTTGAAAAAAGGCTAAAACGATCTCACTCGTTAGACCCAAACATTCGGCAGGATACGATAAATCGTGAATTATGTGATCATTTTATAGCAAAGAGACAGGAAAACACAATAATACGTGAGCGCATATTGAGAGTTCCAGCACTGAAAATAAAGGAACGAACTGACCTTCACAATTCACTGTAGTTCAAAGCTTCTATCCCGTAGGCAAAGAAATTTAAATGTGAGAATAAAATTGTCTGTCGCAAAATAACCTACGAAGTTAGCAAGCAGTTGGTTGAAGGAGATTCCGATACTCAACAAAAACCTTATGAATTCTTGAGAGACATCAGTTATCCCATTGAGGAAAAAGTCTGTCACCAGATCATGTAACTAATGACGACCACCAATGATTTCATAAAGAGTTGCGATCTGGACGGACTCATGTAGTGAATGGGAGCAAGCATGTCTTTGGTGCGGCTGGATCCATAGCGGCAAACGTATGCTCTTACGTGACAATACCTGGAACCATAGCGGCAACCGCACATTCTTATATGACAATGCTTGGGATTGTGATGGCTGGTACGCTGCTACCCATTTGAACGTCCTTGTATCGGTGCCCACTGACCATTTTCCCGCATATATGAATATAAATTTACTGAACAACAAGGCATTTGTTAGCAAGCCCGCTAATAAGACGAAGAGGGATTTAAAAGTCTTCCAAGAACAAGTATGTGGCCGGATATGCAAGAGAAAACTAAAGCCCTTCTTTTAGTTGACTCCTGGACAGCCAACAGAGAAGAAGTGTCGAATTCATGAAGAAGCTGATTCCAGCAAATGGCACAAGCATTGTGGAACCTGCCGACCTTTCTCTCCTTCTCTCCATACAACAATTTTCTGAGGTTTATCACAGAGAGAAATATGGTATGTTCTGACAATAACATTAACATATGGTGTAAAGACCATTTCTTATGCCTTTAGTCGTTTGTGTATTTCCAGTTCTCAGTGGCACGATTCTCCAACTTAATCAAATTTGCGTTTTTTGTATGTGGCTACACGAAAGACTCTCCTGGTTTATTTCAAACACCCTTAGAGTACTGCTTTGAAGAGAACTGACCAACTGACCTTCATCAATTGTGAACACTGCGAGAACCGTCTATGCACTGACTATGCTGTTATTGCTGACTTGCATATTTTTGCCTCCAATAGTGTAGTCAAGTAAACTGTAAGAGCGTGTCGTCATATTAGTGGCTATTTGTCTCAAATAATGCATTTGTGAACTAAATCATTCATACTTAAAACAGTATTCTTATCAGAACTTTGATGACTGTTATCTCCAGTTATAATAGGCCATATCAGCTACTAATTTTATAGTGTATTAATATTTTATTGCTACATTAACTGCGCTATGTAGGAATATATTTTGCGCGACAACGTATTGTGGCCTTCCCTTGGCAATTTCGAAAATGTTATTGTGTTAGTGAGTAAGCGACGAAAGAATTGGACACTGATGAACACATGGGGTGAAAAGTTAAGGCAAAGACAAACCAGCAATGTGTTACAATATGCTGAAATGGAAGACCAGAAATAAAAAGCCGATGGTAGAACTATGAAGAATTTTGTGCTCACAAAAGATGAACTCAGCGATTTGTTAACTCCTGTGGCATAGTGTAACAATATGAAGTTTTCTTATATGAGATGGGATGATTTTCCTCACACTTGCACACACTAAGAAACTCAGATGATCGATGAGGTACCGATGCAGTGACTCAGTGACGTGGTTTACAAAATTCTGCGTGCCTCATCCCTAATCTGATTGTCAACGTGTAGTACCGTACACACCGTCATTATTGATTTGAACTGTACATTCAAAATAATGAAAAATTGCCGACAGAGACCCTTACACAGTGTATGTTGTGGACATGAATTACAAGACTGATTTCGCCCCTAGAAAGGCGTTTATCACAAACATTGATGATTGAAATCATTGTGTACTGGACACTGAACGATGCTTCATAGATGAAATATAAAGAAGGTCCTCCCACACTGAACACGGATCCTTTTATTGTATTTAATTTACTCTTTGCTTTTCTATTTATGTGAAAAATTTCACTCGTATATTAACAAAGATTTTCTTTCAGTACAACCTGTACAGATCATACATTACGTAGTAGTAATTCTGTTGTAAAACTGTTGCATATAACCTGATGACGATGGGCTGTATGTTGGCATCATGAGATACAACTAGAGATACGCTGACATGGTCTCCCTGCTGTCTGGCTCTCAACCTCTGTCCGTATCCTGGCTACAGAAATGTGCCCCCAAAACAACTGAAAATGCCGTCAGCACCTTGTCCTTGGGTCCATTTACTGCAGCACCATCCTACAACCGCCACCGTCCACTTCTGACACTTGCTGTTGTGAAACATGAACTGTAATAGTATCTTACTGCACCTATCCTATGTATTATGTGTTACTACTATGGCGCTGTTTGCGAGAAACAGTAAAAAAATAACAAGGGCATAGCTGTACATATTTGATGATAATTTTGCTGAACGCTACATTCTGACGAATTGTTTTGTCGAGAGCTTGTCCTCATGGAAATAGCACTGTAATCTATTCTGAACTGTTTTCACTACTCAGTGCTTCATAATATCTCTAACTCTGTAGGGTATTAGCGTCTGATGGCCCCATCGCAGTTTTCTCAGGTTTTCCATTGACTACGCCCATATAGGGGAGGGGGGGGGGGGCAAATATTCACTTAGTAGTCCTGAGCTTAGCAATAATTACACACTTTAACACTACGTCACGATACTTAATCTTTTATGCAAAACCTTAAGCAATCTGTTATGATCAAACTGCGTACATGAATATCATGATAAGGAAATCAACACGCTGATTGAATAAAATTTTCTTAGGCTTCCAGCCACGTCAAGTGATTAAAATTAGACGACATTTTGCCTGAGCACTTCTTGGCCATTGTCAAGTGGTGCGAATGCCAGTAGGCTGTTGGTACGCCCCTTGTATACACTAGCCGCCGGCTGTGACTTTATTGGTGCTAACAGCATCGCCGTATATGAGCATACCTTGACTCGGTGTTCGATATGCCTGCATCAACAGCATGATTGTTGGATTCCATGCCATGCTAAACTGCAGGCCACCATCTCTATTTGAGGTATTATCTAGAGATGGGCAAAACTGTTCTTTTCAGAGATTGGATCAGAACCGTTCACTCCCTGAAATGTATTAGCTCCTTTTCATGACTCACCACTCATTTACAATAGAAAATAAATGGAAGGCACATTGCCCTTTAAACTTGGTTTATTCCAGTACTATACCTGTATTTTGATCTTATTTGATCCTATTTTGAAGTAACACAGATAATGAGTAAGAATTTTGTATTGTTTATTGAAATTTCCACGATATGACAAAGTTTTTGATTATTGATTTATTTTACACTATCGTGGTTTTTTGGGTGATCAGAAAATGTTGTAACTTGAGATTTACATTAACAATATGTTTGGCTATAATGTATTAAAATTTCATTAACCTCATACAAATACATCGCAAGCCATATATTTTTAAAGTGAACGTTTCCTTCCGAAGACGCCTAAAATTGCAAAATCCGTACCAGAATAAGAAAAAAAATATAAATTTGACTGTAAAACGAAAGTGCTGCATATAGCCTTACGCAGAATAAAACAAGGAAAATATTGGTGTATTACATTTTGCCATACGTTTATCGGTTCGCTCGTAATTAAAGCGTAAATTCGAGTGTCCATAATAAAAATCCTATAGTAAGAGGAGTCATCAGGAACCTAATCTAATCAGTTTAAACAAATAAAAATAAAATAAAAACAACTGATGTATACATAACATAATAATGTAATATACATAGCGGTATTACTACGAAGAACAATATCCAGTAGGGACGAACTCCGATGCAGAGGCGCTGAGTCGAGCAGGTCGAGCCGCGAGCTGTATTACTGCGTGAGCTGAGACCGCAGAGACCAGAGTGACACCTGAGTCGCTTTGCTCAACGCTCCGGCTAGAGTCGAGACGGTGGGGTGAGCGTTGAGCGGGCGAGTTCCGAGGGTGGGGGGAGCGGTGAACTCACCCGCTCCGAGACAAATCGTCCGTTCCCTTGCGAGTAGGTTGTTGCAAGTAGTTCCTATGTTATCCGCTAGGTGGCTCTCTGTCCTGTTGCTTGCATCAACTGCCCAGAGGGCAGGACGTGCGACTGGAACGATCGCCGACAGAGTGCGATGCGAAGTTAAGCTGCGCCAGACACTGCTCGCGGCAGACGACGCACAGAGACGGCACGGCATATGTGAAACACAAAATCCAATGGGGCACTGCACAATGCAGGCAGCCAAGGTAGAAGCAGGGCAGAGGCCGGCGCTGGCTGTGTTGTGTGGCGTGCACTGTGCTGTGACCAGCAGAGGCGCTGCTGATATGCTCCGTCTCTCTCTCTCTCTCTCTCTCTCTCTCTCTCTCTCTCTCTCTGCCGTGGGAAACGTTTGGAGCTACCGTTCTTTTCTTCTGAATCACTGATTGTTCACTACTTTGAAAGATTCAACTCTATGAATTAGTTCAAGAGCGGATCCCCCATCTCTAGTATTATCACAATTTCAGAAGCTGTTAGTGTGATTCACGATGGCTGTTTCATCAAATTTTACCCGATGTACATTTTTTAAAGCATGCTCAGCTAAAGCAGACTTCTTGGGGTGGTGCAGACGATAAAACCTCTCAAGTACCTTCCTGCGTTGTTCCAAAGTGCAAATTGTTTGTCTGGTGTAGGACTGGCCACACTCGCAATATACACTATGTGATCAAAAGTATCCAGGCACCTAGATGAAAATTACTTACAAGTTCGTGACGCCCTCCATCGGTAATGATGGAATTCAATATGGTGCTGACCCACCCATAGCCTTGATGACAGCTTCCACTCTCGCAGGCATACATTCAATCATGTGCTGGAAGGTTTCTTGGCGAATGGCAGCCCATTCTTCACGGAGAGCTGCACTGAGGAGAGGTATTGATGTCGGTCGGTGAGGCCTGGCACGAGTCGGCGTTTCCAAGACAACCCAAACGTAATCTATAGGATTCAGATCAGGACTCTGTGCAGGCCAGTCCATTACAGGGATGTTACTGTCGTGTAACCAGTCCAACACGGGCCGTGCATTATGAATACTTGCTCGATCACATTGAAAGACGCTATCGCCATCCCCGAATTGCTCTTCAACAGTGGGAAGAAGACGGTGCTTAAAACATCAATGTAGGCCTGTGCTGTGATAGTATCAACGTGGGTGCAAGCCCCCTCCACGAAAAACTCGACAACGTTATAACACCATCGCCTCCGAATTTTTCTGTTGCCACTGCACACACTGGCAGATGACGTTCACCGGCCATTCACGATACTCACACCCTGCCATCTCATCGCCACATTGTGTACCGTGATTCGTCACTCCACACAACGTCCTTCCACTATTCAGTCGTCCAATGTTTACGCTCCTTACACTAAGCAAGGCGTCGTTTTGCATTTACCGGCGTGAAGTGTTCGACCACGAAATCCAAGTTTTCTCACCTCCCGCCTAACTGTCATAGTACTTGCAGTGGATCCTGATGTAGTTTGGAATTCCCATGTGACGGTCTGGATAGATGTCTGCCTGTTACACATTACGACCCTCTTCCAACTGTCGTCAGTCACCGTCAGTCAACAGATGAGGTCGGCCTGTATGCTTTTGCACTGTGTGTGTCCCTTCATGTTTCCACTTCACTATCACATCGAAAACAGTGGACCTAGGGGTGTTTAGTAGTGTGGAAATCTGGCATACAGATGTATGACACGAGTGACACCCAGTAACCTGACCTCGTTTGAAGTCCGTGAGTTCTGTGGAGCACCCCATTCTGCTCTCTCACGACGTCCAATGACTGCTGAGGTCGCTGATATGGAGTACCTGGCAGAAGGTGGCAGCATAATGCACCTAATAGGAAAAACGTATGTTTTTGGGGGTGTCCGGATACTTTTGATCACATAGTGCATCTTGTAGACCCCAGGTGTTCTGAGATCTGCTGCACCTTTAACTGGTCTCAGTACTTGCCAGATTTTTGTCGGAGGCCTATAGACCAGTCTGAACTTGTGTCTTTTTAACTGGCGGCTTATGTTGCCTGACACGGAGCCACAGAATGGCAAGAATGCAAGTTTCTTTTCTTGCTCCTCTTCGGTGGTCTTATTGTGATTCTTGCTTGAAATCACTTCATTTGTTTTATGAACACTATAACCATTCTTCCTGAAGACCTTGCACAGGTAACTCATCGTCTGATATCATTCCTGCATAATGCATGAATGTTTGTAAAACAGTGTGTTTCTGAGCCGAGTGATGATGGTTGATGGGATGCAAGTACACATCAGAGTGGGGGGCGTTTTCTATAGACACTGTGGCCAAGGCATCCATTTCGTTCATGATGTATGAGGACGTCAAGGAAGGGCAATGCATTGTCTTTTTCTACCTCTTTGGTGAATTGGATATTAACATTCAAGTCTTGAAGTCTTCCAAGAACTAGTCAAGTTTCTCACGTCTATGGGATCAAATGGCGAATGTGCCATCAACGTATCAAGAGAAACAACTAAGTTTTAATGGTGTCTTGTCTAAGGCAATGCCCGAAAGAACAGACAGCATATCCATATAAGTATATAGTTCTGACAATACCGGCCATGACCTTCCTCTTCTGTGCGGATGCACACATATTACCCGAAATATTACGGGACTTGGTAAGAATGTCTTTTCATGAGTAATGAGTGTGTTGGGTAGGGACACTACGAATGTAGTGTGCAGACATATATGGTGAGAATGTGGGTCTCGCGGGAGGCGTGCACTCGGTGGCTCAGATGGATAGAGCGTCTGCCATGCAAGCAGGAGATGCCGGGTTCGAGTCCCAGTTGGGGCACACTTTTCACTTGTTCCCGTTAATATATATCAATGCCCGTCAGCAGATGAAGGTATTAATATAAAATTCTAATTTCGTTCTAGAAGGTTGCAGGTCATCAATGGTGTCTGTTCTTTCGGACATTTTCATGGGTTCATTATTCTCTTACTGTCATCATTGTGACACAACCTTGCTTCACGATCTTTTTTTATTTTCCTGTACTGAAACATTTAAAAAATCCACACCAATATGATCAATATGATCAAGATAGCATTAAAATGTCCTCCATCACTGTCGTTCTTAATCTAAGTAGAACTAGGGGCATTGCCTTGGATGACGATAATGAGCTGCACATCAGGGCAGTTCTGAGCATGTGATGAAACGATTCTACCATTCCGTTGCTCGCTGGATGGTAGCTTGTAGTGCAGAGGAGGTTGCGGCCATACAATAGTGAAAGTTCATCGGAAAATTGCCTTTCAAATTGCCTCTGGTGATCTTTATTTATATCTTAGAGAACACAAAACCTGGAGAACGATGCATGCACTATTGCCCTCATGACTTATTCAGCATGTATAAATAATAGGTAATTATAATCCAATTATATTTAATCTAAAGGTACTACATCTAGTCCTCTGATTCTTTAAACAATGACATCTTTCATGTATTTTTCACCCTTTTAAATTGGTTGGAATTGGTCGGGTTGGTGACACAATGATCATGCGCCATCGTACTGATATCCGTTTTGAAACGAATATAATTTAGTACAATTATAACGACTTCTAGCCACGTGGTAAAACGATCGACGATTGTGAGCAAATAACATTGTCCTGCAGAGCATGGTAGTGATGACACTATGATGTCCAAATGTATGTGCAAATACCTCGCTGACAGTGAACAATATCTGTGAAGACATGCTTGCTGGTATTATTATGCTGACATGTCAGGCATGTACGTGCCCATGCATGAAAATATTTTTGCAGTCCCTGTCACATGACTTTGAAGGCAACTAACTTGGTTCTGGCTTGGATTCTGGGGATTATGCAGTGTATCGAAAATATCAGGACAATATTGCTCTGTTCTGTAAGGTCACTGTTTCCCTTTCACTATGTCACACCAAATTCCATCTGGCATATTCAGGGCTGTTCACAACTGAGCTGCAATACTGTTCACTGCTCCTCCATAAGATGGCACAGGGCGGGATCTTCTGCTGTATGAATGACATTTGCACTGGTCCAGTTTTTAACCTTCCTCTTCCTACTCGGCCTATTGGATTGTGATATAAATGACCATGAAAGCGTATGCCAAATGAAATTTTGTAATGCGTAAGGCTGTCGTTATCAAAGGAAAACAATACCGGTTAGTAGGAGGAAAAGTGTACTACAGACCCTTCTGGAGGAAGAATCTATTGTATACCTAATCTAAATACTGATAATAATTTTGAAATGGGTGGAATTTAGTTCAATCACTCACGAATCACACAGAGAGGGGGAGGGAGGGAGGGAGGAAGGCACCATGTAACATTTAATACAAAGTACTGATTTGCGAAAAAGGATAATTGAATGGTCGCCAGCCCACTACGGCAATGAATATACAAAATCCTAAGAAAAATGGCAAAGAAAATTAAGCAAATAGTCACTGGCGTAGCAACAGAAGGTATTCTCGCTTTTCCTCAGCACTACAGTTCACAAGAAAATAAATGAATCAGAAAGTACTGAATTAGAACTTACATTTTCTGGAATACTAAATTTAAAACTCTGTTACGTAAACAATGACTTTCAGTAACCCCAGTGTAAAGTAAAGTAAAATTTGGAAAAAGGCAAACAATTTACTTTTAATTATTGAAAGACTGAATTGAATTTACTTTAAATAAGTGAGCAACTGATTTACATTTAACGTTAGGACAATAAAATGCGTACCAAGCCACACCTAACGTTGCCGTTGAAAACGATCTGTCACCAAACGATCAACCTGTAATACTATGCATTGAGGAAACACTGCAGCACATGGAACAACGCAGGATGTTGGACTACGGGCGTGCGAATTGGACATTGTTCAAGGAAACGCTCGATAGCCACATCCCACCCATACACGAAATTAACGAAACAGCACAAATTGACGAGGCAGTAGAAACCCTCACTAACGCCGTCCAGGACGCAATGGCGCGCACCATACCTGATCGCACCTCACAACAACACAGTGCGGCCCTGTCCCAGGAAATCCTTGGCCTAATCTCAATGAGGCCTCAGGAGACAATGGCAGCGCACCAGGCGTCAGTACTTCAAACGGCACATTAACAGGATACAGGGCATTATACAGGATAAAATACAAACACATAGAATACACTCCTGGAAATTGAAATAAGAACACCGTGAATTCATTGTCCCAGGAAGGGGAAACTTTATTGACACATTCCTGGGGTCAGATACATCACATGATCACACTGACAGAACCACAGGCACATAGACACAGGCAACAGAGCATGCACAATGTCGGCACTAGTACAGTGTATATCCACCTTTCGCAGCAATGCAGGCTGCTATTCTCCCATGGAGACGATCGTAGAGATGCTGGATGTAGTCCTGTGGAACGGCTTGCCATGCCATTTCCACCTGGCGCCTCAGTTGGACCAGCGTTCGTGCTGGACGTGCAGACCGCGTGAGACGACGCTTCATCCAGTCCCAAACATGCTCAATGGGGGACAGATCCGGAGATCTTGCTGGCCAGGGTAGTTGACTTACACCTTCTAGAGCACGTTGGGTGGCACGGGATACATGCGGACGTGCATTGTCCTGTTGGAACAGCAAGTTACCTTGCCGGTCTAGGAATGGTAGAACGATGTGTTCGATGACGGTTTGGATGTACCGTGCACTATTCAGTGTCCCGTCGACGATCACCAGTGGTGTACGGCCAGTGTAGGAGATCGCTCCCCACACCATGATGCCGGGTGTTAGCCCTGTGTGCCTCGGTCGTATGCAGTCCTGATTGTGGCGCTCACCTGCACGGCGCCAAACACGCATACGACCATCATTGGCACCAAGGCAGAAGCGACTCTCATCGCTGAAGACGACACGTCTCCATTCGTCCCTCCATTCACGCCTGTGGCGACACCACTGGAGGCGGGCTGCACGATGTTGGGGCGTGAGCGGAAGACGGCCTAACGGTGTGCGGGACCGTAGCCCAGCTTCATGGAGACGGTTGCGAATGGTCCTCGCCGATACCCCAGGAGCAACAGTGTCCCTAATTTGCTGGGAAGTGGCGGTGCGGTCCCCTACGGCACTGCGTAGGATCCTACGGTCTTGGCGTGCATCCGTGCGTCGCTACGGTCCGGTCACAGGTCGACGGGCACGTGCACCTTCCGCCGACCACTGGCGACAACATCGATGTACTGTGGAGACCTCACGCCCCACGTGTTGAGCAATTCGGCGGTACGTCCACCCGGCCTCCCGCATGCCCACTATACGCCCTCGCTCAAAGTCCGTCAACTGCACATACGGTTCACGTCCACGCTGTCGCGGCATGCTACCAGTGTTAAAGACTGCGATGGAGCTCCGTATGCCACGGCAAACTGGCTGACACTGACGGCGGCGGTGCACAAATGCTGCGCAGCTAGCGCCATTCGACGGCCAACACCGCGGTTCCTGGTGTGTCCGCTGTGCCGTGCGTGTGATCATTGCTTGCACAGCCCTCTCGCAGTGTCCGGAGCAAGTATGGTGGGTCTGACACACCGGTGTCAATGTGTTCTTTTTTCCATTTCCAGGAGTGTACAACAGTGGAACCAAAAACTCGAAGGGCTGGACATCGCGTGGCCTGGCGTGTGGCAACTAGCCCAACACTTCACCAGGGAGAAAATATACACCCCAACGCTTCAAGGGCCTGACGGACCTGCATACTCAGCGGAAGAGAAAGCAGAACTAATGGCCCGAACACTCGCAGTGTCATTCACACCGAACCTGGTACCATCAGATCCAGTGTTCACACTTGCTACTGACCAGGAGGTTACACGCATTTTAGCCCAACCATCGCGCGACGACATTCGACATGCTAGCACAGCCGAAGTCTCCTGGGCTATAATGCATTCCGCTGCTAGGAAAGCCCCTGGTCATGATGGCATTCAAAACTGTGTCCTCCAGGAGTTCACGGATAAAGCTACTGAGTACCTAACACACATAACGAATGCCATACTAAAACACCAACACTTCCCCGCCTTTTGGAAGACGGCCAAGGTCCTGATGTTCAGGAAGCTGGGGAAAGACCACAGCCTCCCACAAAATTACCGACCCATCAGCCTTCTGAGCTCGCTCAGTAAGAGTGCTGAGAAGGTGATTCTCAAATGCATCACTAGGCACTGCATAACAAATGACATCCTGAGACCGGAGCAATTCGGCTTCAGGAATCACCACTCCACAACACAACAACTCTTACGGGTCGTTGAACATATAACACATGGCTACAACACAAACAAAGCAACAGGGGCCGTGTTCCTGGACATCGAAAAGGCTTTCGACCGTCTATGGCACAACGGCCTCATTCGCAAACTCAGCGACGCGGGGTTCCCCGACGGGCTGGTGCGTCTAATACACTCATACCTCACAGACAGGAGTTTCAACACTGACGTGCAGGGAAAACAATCAACACGATATGGTATACACGCGGGAGTACCACAGGGAAGCATCCTAGGGCCCCTACTGTTTAACCTCTACATAAACGATCTCCCAACCACACACAACACAATGATGGCAATCTACGCGGATGACACGGCCATCCTCGCGCAAGATTGAAAACCATCAAGCATTACGTCACGCTTACAGACTGCACTCAGAGTGGCTGAGGCTTGGT
Source organism: Schistocerca cancellata (assembly GCF_023864275.1). NCBI lineage: Eukaryota > Metazoa > Arthropoda > Insecta > Orthoptera > Acrididae > Schistocerca > Schistocerca cancellata. The sequence continues at coordinate 888,249,269 of NC_064626.1, forward strand.
TGGAGAAATGGCGTGTTAGAGTAAACGTCGACAAGTGCGGAGCCGTTCTGTTCACTAGAAGACCGAAGCAACTGCGCAAACACCGATACTGCAGACCAATAACTCTACATGCTCGCTTTCCGTGAGAAAGTCAAACACCTCGGTGTCCGGCTGGACCGGAAATTACTCTGGGGGGACCACAGACAACACATGACCAACCGAGCAAGCGCGAGGCTCAAACAGCTCTACCCTATGATCAACAGGGGTAGCACACTGAACAGAAGGGTGTCGAGGTCCATGTACATGACACTTATTCGACCCCTGATGACGTACGCAGCTCCTGTCTGGGGATACGCTGCACCTACACACTTGCGCCGTCTGCAGCTCATACAAAACAAAGTACTCAAAATCATAAGCAATGCTCCACGATACACACGCATCGCAGACCTTCACCGGGAATACCGACTTGAGACTCTCACGGAGGTAATCCACAAACTCATCACAGGACTATACAGAAACTCCAGACATTCGCAGAACCCGTTTATTCTGAATCTGGGGAACTACGACCACAACCATAGACGGAAACATAAAAGACTAAAAGACATACTTGTAAGGACCTAACATCTATGGCCAAGCACACGCAAACACAATGGTACAGGTGAGCCCCAGTTAATCAGACGCCATTACTGGATAGCCAGCTGGAACACACTGCCGAATAACTGGCACCACGCAGGGAAGCCGTACCGTACATTGCATGCAGACAAGCTCCACCCCCCCCCCCACACACACACAGTGAGATGATCAATGGCCGATCTCCCACTACTATATAACGGTATTGATTGTTCCACGAATGTAGCGGCTGCAGCAACTGGGATACATCGCCATCGCTTGCCACGGTAATGATGCATGATACCCATACTAACAAACTCAACCTTGCATGAACTATCGCACCTAGTAAGCCACTACTGCTCTTACTTCCCATCCCACTGTCGCAGAGGTTTTTTCCCACGGCACGAGCCTTAGCACTTTTTTCCCTCTGCTCTTCAAATTGCTACCCTCACTCGCGTTTCGTCCACTATCTATCACCTGATGGACCGTGTTAATGCGTAATCTTACCCAGACACACGGATAACATCACAGCCCAGCATCCTGTGATCCACTTACTAGATAACTAACATGTTGACGGAGGTGACAGTGGAACTTTTGGTCTGGTCACCACGTTGTTGCGGGCGTGGAGGGGCATCTCTATACCAAGCCAACAAAAGTCACTTTGTAACGTAGCACGTTATTACGAGATGGCATTAGTTGCAGTAAGGCACGCAGCCGTTTGGTCCGGTGGCTGCAGGATGGCTACGTTGTTTCTTTTTTCGCTTTGCTCACAGTGCAGTTGACGCTGTCTGCCGTGAGAACTGCATAGAGTAACATTCAGTCGGTACGAAATTTCATACCCTCTACGAATCTAAATAATGCATATTAGTTAGTATTCGATTTTGTTCAAATTTGGTACACAACCTTTTGTTATTAATAGAATGATGCTGTCAAAATTTCAGATTTTTGTTTATTATAGTTCCGGAGATAATGAAAATTACCTAAAAGCCCTAAAACCAAAGCTTGTTTTTTAAAACCCTGTTAGGAACAAATACAGATTGACTTGCATTATCATTAGAAGCCATTACAAATTGATCAGTGCATAAAAACAATTAATTACAATTTTCTTTTCAAAACTTTAGTTACTTTACATTGTGTAATACAAAAATCGCTCAAAATTATCATTTGCTTATAATTGTTCTGTGTGAGTGCATGAGAATGATTGAAAGAGTGTATGTGGGACATACGTTAAAACTTAATATGTCATTCTATGTAAAACCTTGTACAAGCGAACCATGGGAAAGTTATGGTGCAACCGTGATTCAGATGACGTATGTAGGTGTGAGCTTGCTTTTGAATAAAAGGAGCCAGAATGAGAGTTAGAGGCGGAATAAGTTTATTTATCAATTTGCGGAATATTTTGAACTTCGCTTATTTTGATGAAACAATATACTAGAAATTGAAGTTTTAATGAACCTTAATTACTATCACATTAGTGATTGGATAAGACAAGTTTTGCTGCCAGATCTGGAAGGAACATTCTGATTGGTCGTTAGGTCAACAGCCAATCAGAATTAAGTTTTTCCGCGCGAATATAGTGAGGTAGGCAGAGACTAGAAGAGCTCGAGATAGTCGCTTGCTAACTGGCCTACGGATAACACCATGTTAGATATCTCCGTAAAAATAGTCTGTAAGATGAGGAACTAGTGAGTTCATTTCGGCTAGAACGTCTTGTGGCGAAATAAATAAAAAAATTAAATTTATTGGTTTTTTGAAAAGAGGAAAAATTATGGACATGGAACTGTAACTTTAGAATTTTTGATAGGCTTTTTTTTTTTACGTACTGTATTGACCGGCTTGAATGCGGACAAATTCAGTGCTGCGTGAAATATGCCTGTAATATAATTTACCATTCCAATTAATTACATTTTGAATTTAATCAGAGTTCTCACCTTAGACGTAGAATTAGTACTTCTGCCACAGTATTAATTCATTAGTCGCCATCAGTGTTCTTCTCTTTGTTGACCGTGTGTATCTTCCTGAGTCGGCATCGGTTCACTTCACGAAGACGGTGGAAACCAAGGAATACAATGCTACGTCACTTTAAATAATTCTCGTAAAACTTAGATACTTCTCACTATTTTTTATTCACAACACAATAAGACTTGCTGTGCTCGTCGCACAAACCATAATTACTAACTATATGGCTGCCTTTCCGCACACTCCAAAAATTACGTCCATCCTCCACAAGGCAACAATCGAAAGTGTCCCTTAGCTCCTTCTTGGAGTATGAAACAAAAGAGAATCCAATGTGAACATTACAAAGATTATAATCTACATGCCTCTCAGTTTAATCTTTGGCGCAGCCTTTAAGGTATTGTATGTCTCTGCGTCGGAATGTGTCATTACAACTGCCCCCCTACTGTGTACTGTCACTAGAAAATTTTATTTGGTTGACAGGACCTTGCAATTGATAGGTTTGGGGGTCTTTTATTTACAAACTTCATTTTTACTGTCTCATTTTCATGGCACTGTGAATTCTTTGGTATTACTGAGTGTGTGTCAGTTTTTTGGTATACTTATGCTAATATTTACAAACCTTAATCCTAATATACAAAGTTTTGGTTAATACTGAGAAAACGATATAATGTGGTAAAGTCCGTACAATAAAATATACAATGAATACAACGTTATTTACAAATGTTTCCTTCCTCATCAGAGCTGAAAATTAAGTCCTTGTATTGCTTTCTGTATTTATTCTGGGGCGACGAGCTTTGTTCGCTAGCCCCAGTGTTGAATATGGGCGGGTGATACTCGCGCCTGATTGTTTGGTCGTCCGTTAGCGGGCGACGTTGGTTGAACGCGCGCGCCAGTGCACTGAATATACACCGACGTGCGGGTACCGTCGAGACTTCCGAACCTCAGTATGCGTATGCTTTTTGTGGTTCCTTCCAGTCCTTAGACTGGATACGACGAGGTACATTGGAATATGTGCCCCGAAGAACACACCACACTATGTGCGAGGCGGAGGACATCCCGTCGATGCAGCTCCAGGTAAGAAGCGTACCATGTCAAACTTGTTTGGCATTGTCCTTTCTTATTGTGACGCCATGGGTCGTTTGACGATACCAGCTTCAATTTTCGATGTCACTTGTTTAGGCTCGCTGACACTTGCAACGTAGCACTACTTTGCACAATTTTAATTTCTACACACACCACTTTAATCGCGAGTATTGCGATCGAAACTTCCTTTTTCACTACACTTTTTTCTTCGCATTAACCCCTTTTACCTATTGTACTTATATTCATTCCCCTCAATACTTCTGGTCAATGTACATAAGTATTCACAAATTTGTAAGTCACGGGACTTGGCATGAAATACAAAATACATCACATACAATGGAATAACATATAACACATACAATACGCTGGCTACATTAATTACAGGAAAAAACTATCGACGAAAATTGAACAATTTTTGACCACTCATAGTGGCTTCTTCGTCTTGGATTTTACTGACACACACACCTCTTTCCATTTCTGTTAGAAGGAAAAAGAACTCATGTGTAAGTTAAGGTTTACCTTACGTTACGTATTCTTCATACGCAACGACATGCGTCAGCATGCAGAGAATACACCTGTAGTCGCTCCACTGAAGCTTGGGAAGGGAATTTTCTACCTTCTACATATGGTAATGGCAACGACTACGTGTATGCTACGGTTTTTACGTATAAAATCTGAAAATGCACGAAATAATCATTTATATGTAGCATAACCCTAATATGTACAGTGTTTTGTGCTTAAGCACGTTCTGGTGTGCTTGTAAATCATTACCTCTAATAAAACTTCCTACATTAACATGGACATATAAACATAAAATCTTGAAGTTCAGGGTGTAGCTACTATTACTATGTACAGTTTTTCATAATAGCGGCACGCCCTTGTGTGCGTGTATCATCTTCAACTAAAGTGCACTTATAGGTGTCTTGTGTTATCATGGGAGAAAAAATACAGACATTTTAATGCATCGGTTGTCATGAAAATCTATGTACACGAATAATCCGACTTTCATAGCTTCAGTGCAGCATAAAATTCTGTATGACGTTTTTGTTCATAATTCATTTTATAGGCGATTCCTTTGCTTACAGGTCGTCGATCACACTACTTACCTGTTTCTCGTATAGCGGCGATATCATTTTCATTCTTTGTGACTGTAAATCGTGATATGTATGAAAGATATAATTTTGACATGATTATCATTTCATGTTTCAAGTGTGTAAAGTAATTCATACCTTCCTTCTGCATACATGAGTGAAGCATCGCTAATGTTGCACTGTGTACCAGGTTTTCCGTATTTTCTTGTAAACTCATGGAGTCTTACGGTTTTAATTAAGTTATTTCTTGACGTTAGGTATATATGTTTATACGAGGTTGTCTTAGAGTTTAATTTTCCTTATACACTTCTATATTGTTTAGGTTCCGTACATGTACAGAGCTTCTTTCGCCTTTCACACATTCATACATACGTTTATACACACAAAAAATATCTACCACTATAATATACACTTTGCTGGTGGGGCCCTTTTTCGGTACCCTGCACCATTCCTTCAGTATTCCAAAATAATTCAGGGTGTGCTGAGCATCGTCCCCTCATACTAATAATACATACAACTAAATATTTCTTCTTACATACATACCTTACGGTCCATTAATGCGCAATCATTCCATATTTTCCTCCTTTACACTTTTAGCTTTCGTACATGTACCCTCGTGTATAGCCTAGATATTCTACAAAGTTGTTTGCTGAGTGCTTTAGGTGTTTCCTAACGTTAATGTGTTTCTCTCTCTATAAAGCCTAGGTATTTGTTTTGAGGGTGATTCAGTTCATTACTCACGCTGCATAGATTTGTTTATTATTTTCCAATTTTAAGGCTTGTGTCATTGTCTTCCTTAGTCACAAAAATTAACGCGTTTGCCTTGTTGTTCATTCTGAAAATCGCTCGCTACTGTGTAATGTAAATGTATGCATTATCTCTTTGCTTTCCTCTTTGCTGCTTTTTCCCTGTATGTAATTGTGTGTTGTTCTCGTGTACATAGCCTTTCTTCCGGTTATATATCCGCATTATTTTTTTTTTCTATTGGGCTATTTTCTTTCTCCTTCCGTACAAGCTAAGATTTTACTCAATATATTATAATATTACAATACCGTCCATGACCAGTATGTACTTGTATGTTCACTTTTATTACGTAGTACCAGCTTATGATTAAATTTTCTAAGTTACTATTTACAAGACTTGGGTACCCCTTTCTTTCTTGTTTTTGAATGACTTTCGTCACTGTGTCTCGTAGTAAGCGTGGTCTCAAAACTTTTAAACGTTTCGCGCATCCGCGCTTATGTACCATGCACTGCAGGCGCGGGAAAAACTCTGCATTGTTGGTGAACATTAATCGTGATAGCCGCCATCGTGTGATATGAGTCACATGTCGTCTGGACTCGACTGCGCATGCGCCTTCGCTCTTTGTATACACTCAGCTGATCGGACAGGGAAGGGGGAAGATTTCTCTCCAGCTCGCTGCCTACAGCGCGACCAATGTCCTCGTGCCATGCCGCTATCGCGTGCTCGTCAGCTGAGCGTTGTATTGCAACTTTGACTCGTGGTTTGTTGCTCGTCTGAAGCGAACAAACTCTGACCTTCGCGCTAATTTGTCTTTGTCCCTCTCTCTTAAATAACTGAGTTAAACATCAAAATTACCGTATGGTTTATTTTATCGTGTTAAGACTCACAGTAACACATGTTTCATTAGGTGTGGTTAACTATGCGTTTTTTAAGCTGGCATATGCCCCCAGTTGGTTACTAGTTTCGATGTTTAATTGAAATTTGAGTCATGTTTTCTAAAAATGTCTCGGTATTCATAAATAAGATCTGCTAGTTCATTTTGTTGAGTTTCTGAAAGACAAGTGTATTTTCCTACCTTCTGTTGGGCGTCCTGTTCGTTAATTATTTCCGTTTCTAATTGTTCGTGGTAAGGAATATCTATCAATAACACTTGTGGGTAAACTAATTTTACTTCAACTTGTTTCTGTAATTGGCCATTACACTCCTTTGTTGACTTTACAAGATTGACCTTCACACTACGACTGCCCACTAGGAAATAGCAAAGTCCACTGCCTATGTCGATGTTTACTTTATACTGCCGGAAAACTTCCAGACCTAAAATACAATTGACTATTAATTTGTCAACGATTAAGAATGTACAGTTTATCGTAACATCGCTAATGGTAACAGGTATTTGCGTCTGCCACTTAATACTTTTTGACTTGTTACCTACAGCTGTCAAGATTTTACAATTTTCCGTTGGCAACACTGGTACTTTTAATGCTTCCGAAACTTCTTTAAATAAACTGTTAGAAATAATATTCGTAGATGCGCCTGTATCTAAAATTACGTTGGTAATTATAGTTCCTATCTTTGCTGTTATTACAGCCTGCACGAGGTCACTTACCTTGTTCAGTGCTTCCATTTCTTCTTCACATAGATCTTCTTCTACGGTAGCATCGTGATCATATCTTAAAAATAATTGTTTAAGATGTAATGTGTGCTTGTTTGTGCCCCCTGTTGTCAAATCGGTCGGCCGGTGGGGGCTCATTGCAACCGATTGTTGTTTACCGGGGGAGACAACAGCGTTGCTTCATTACTGTCCGTTATCTCTACGAAGTGTACTGAGTAGTTATTCCGTCGCCAATTAGTTTCCGGACCGCTGCGTGCAACATTTTCTTGCGACCGGCCGTCGCTATTTCTCCTTGGTCTGTCATTCCTAATACTGTAACTATTGTAATTTTCATTTGTGTGCCGCCTTTCATCACGCGGGCCTGACCAATCGTTCACGTGATTCTATCATTTCCATACCGGCGTGGACCGTATTCTGTATTATATCTTCGGTCTTCACGTCTCTGTGGCGCCGAATTCCTCCGATTTCCGTAATTCCAGTTCCCATTATTTGGCCTTGTTGCATACGGATGCCAACTGTGTTGGTTTTGTCCACTGCCATTAAAATGATTCCCGTTACCGTTGTTTTTATTGGTTACGGAGTGTTCATTCCGATTACTTGTGCTCGGCTCTTCTTCATATATTAGATCAATTGAGTCAAGCACGGAAAGAAAGTATTCAAGGTCGTTCTCCGGTACGGTTACCAATTTTTCGCGTAAGTTCGCGGGTGGTCTGTTTTTCAGAATTTTGAGAACATCTACGTGCGGTATTGGATTGTTCCAATAGCGCGTCTTATTCAAATACTTTTCGAAATACTTTCTCAACCCGCCGTTTTTTAGGTTGAACGCTTGTGGGTTGAATACTTCACGTCGCAGTCTTTCTTGGGCCCCAGTAGACCAATATTTCTCCAAGAAAGCCCGTTCAAATTGTTCGTAGGTGACGCACTGTTCAGCCATGTCTGTGGCCCACAAAAGTGCGTCGCCTTGTGAGAAGCCTACTACATATCTAATCTTCTGTGCCTCAGTCCAGTTTCTTGGTAAGACATTTTTAAATGCTCTTACGAATACGACTGGATGAGTTTTTCTGGATTCTGTGGAGAAAACTGGAAACTGTCTATGTTTCAACAGGCTCTCATCGACTAGAATCGTCGAGATGCAAGGCGACACGCCTACTGCCTGTTGCAGCACCGCGTTTGGCGAATAGCCATTGTTTGCCTGCGCCGGTGCGTGCACATACGCCGGACTGGTCGCGTGATGTTGTGCGATATTGACATCGTAATCAGGCACGAGCGAATAAGTGTCAGGCTGCCTGTTGCTTGACGTAGGCAAATCATTTGAAACATTCAGTCTACCCGCAATTTCCTTACGTATTCTGTCCTCGGCTACTTTGCATTCATTACCGAATTTTTCAAAAAGTTTTGTTTCCCGGCCAGTTATTGATTCATTTACATTAACGGTTTCTAAAGTTTCATTTATTTTGATAATGTCTACCTTGATACGTCCAGTCTCCTGTTTCAGAAGACCAACTTCTTCGTTAACTTTATTAACTTGGTCAGGTATTTCTTCACATGCGGACTGTACTCTGGTTAAATTTAATTGAGTAGCCTGTACGTTTTCATGTATTTCTTTTTGTACCGTTTGTGTTTGATTGTGTGTTTCTACGATTTCTGACAGTTCCTGTTCCTGTTTGTTTGTAAGATCTGACAATTTCTTTTCTAAATCATTTGCCAATACATTGTATAAACTATTGACTGTTTTGATGACTTTGTCTTCGATCTTTTGATCGATTTCATTTGTGAGTTTATTGAATCGTTGATCGAAATGTTTGTGCATATTTTCAAATTGAGTGTTTACACTTGAAAACTGCTGTTGGAACCCAATTTCCATGTTTGACAATTTTGTGCTCGTTGTGTTGTGACTGATCTTTAAATCAGATAATTGCTCGCTCACGTTTGACATCAGACTACACTCCTGGAAATGGAAAAAAGAACACATTGACACCGGTGTGTCAGACCCACCATACTTGCTCCGGACACTGCGAGAGGGCTGTACAAGCAATGATCACACGCACGGCACAGCGGACACACCAGGAACCGCGGTGTTGGCCGTCGAATGGCGCTAGCTGCGCAGCATTTCTGCACCGCCGCCGTCAGTGTCAGCCAGTTTGCCGTGGCATACGGAGCTCCATCGCAGTCTTTAACACTGGTAGCATGCCGCGACAGCGTGGACGTGAACCGTATGTGCAGTTGACGGACTTTGAGCGAGGGCGTATAGTGGGCATGCGGGAGGCCGGGTGGACGTACCGCCGAATTGCTCAACACGTGGGGCGTGAGGTCTCCACAGTACATCGATGTTGTCGCCAATGGTCGGCGGAAGGTGCACGTGCCCGTCGACCTGGGACCGGACCGCAGCGACGCACGGATGCACGCCAAGACCGTAGGATCCTACGCAGTGCCGTAGGGGACCGCACCGCCACTTCCCAGCAAATTAGGGACACTGTTGCTCCTGGGGTATCGGCGAGGACCATTCGCAACCGTCTCCATGAAGCTGGGCTACGGTCCCGCACACCGTTAGGCCGTCTTCCGCTCACGCCCCAACATCGTGCAGCCCACCTCCAGTGGTGTCGCGACAGGCGTGAATGGAGGGACGAATGGAGACGTGTCGTCTTCAGCGATGAGAGTCGCTTCTGCCTTGGTGCCAATGATGGTCGTATGCGTGTTTGGCGCCGTGCAGGTGAGCGCCACAATCAGGACTGCATACGACCGAGGCACACAGGGCCAACACCCGGCATCATGGTGTGGGGAGCGATCTCCTACACTGGCCGTACACCACTGGTGATCGTCGAGGGGACACTGAATAGTGCACGGTACATCCAAACCGTCATCGAACCCATCGTTCTACCATTCCTAGACCGGCAAGGGAACTTGCTGTTCCAACAGGACAATGCACGTCCGCATGTATCCCGTGCCACCCAACGTGCTCTAGAAGGTGTAAGTCAACTACCCTGGCCAGCAAGATCTCCGGATCTGTCCCCCATTGAGCATGTCTGGGACTGGATAAAGCGTCGTCTCACGCGGTCTGCACGTCCAGCACGAACGCTGGTCCAACTGAGGCGCCAGGTGGAAATGGCATGGCAAGCCGTTCCACAGGACTACATCCAGCATCTCTACGATCGTCTCCATGGGAGAATAGCAGCCTGCATTGCTGCGAAAGGTGGATATACACTGTACTAGTGCCGACATTGTGCCTGCTCTGTTGCCTGTGTCTGTGTGCCTGTGGTTCTGTCAGTGTGATCATGTGATGTATCTGACCCCAGGAATGTGTCAATAAAGTTTCCCCTTCCTGGGACAATGAATTCACGGTGTTCTTATTTCAATTTCCAGGAGTGTATATAATGCCTCAAGCGTAACTGACGAAGCTTGTGTGTTTGTATTTATGCCATTATTTGTAGCCATTGTTTCTCTATCACGGTCTGATTGAATCGAAACCGGGCTATGTTCACTGATTTCACGCGAAATATTTTCATCTGATCCGGTAATCGATGCTTCATCGACTGTGTACAAGGTTTCATTTGCAAGTGGTTCGTTATTGTTAATCCCTGTGGAGTTCAATTGAATTGTATTTACTTCTACATTATGTTGTGCTGAAAAACTGATTGCGTCATCATTTACGTCACTATTGTCAAATTAAGATTCTCCGATTCCATTGAGAAGGTATTATTTTTATCTATACTTTACTGTTAATCTAAATCTTTAAATTCTCTCGCAGCTGAATTAATAAAAATATCTCGCGATTTTTATTTGTTGCGCGTCGGAAATTTCCAAGATGGCGCACTACGTCTTCTAATTCTGCGATTGTTGAACACAAAAAAGTAATTATCAAAGTGTAATTGTGTGTTGCCACAAACACTACCAGGATTTTAATATGGAAAGGAAAAGGTTCTGCTTTAAGTGGAGCTAAGACAAGGTGCAGCCGCTGCATGCGTTTGCGCTTTCCTACCTTAATTCCGGCTGAGCTGCGTCACTCACGATTACGTTAGTTTTGTAAATCTTGTCCTTGTTCCTTCTGGTTATTGTGCCATCCGTTTATACAGTTAATATTGTTTCACCTTATTCGTCATTTTCCATGTGCGTCATGTAACAGAGAAACAGTAATTAGTGCAAGTACATTTGTAGTACAACAATCAAGTACTTACTCTTTGTTCCACCAGCACTGTCCTGTCACGGTCGCCAGTGTGGCGAAATAAATAAAAAAATTAAATTTATAGGTTTTTTGAAAAGAGGAAAAATTATGGAGATGGAACTGTAACTTTAGAATTTTTGAAAGACTTCTTTTTTTTTTTTTACAGACTGTATTGACCGGCTTGAATGCGGACAAATTCAGTGCTGCGTGATATATTCCTGAAATATAATTTACCATTCCGATTAATTACATTTTGAATTCTATGTCATTGTTGATTTAATCAGAGTTCTCACCTTAGACATAGAATTAGTCCTTCTGCCACAGTATTAATTCATTAGTCATCATCGGTGTTCTTCTCTTTGTTGACCATGTGTATCTTCCTGAGTCGGCATCGGTTCACTTCACGAAGATGGTGGAAACCAAGGAATACAATGCTACGCCACTTTAAATAATTATCATTTGTGGGGATTTCAATGTTGATTCCCTGAAAGAGTGTAATAGGAAGAATGACCTTGTAGTATTACTCAGTTCTTTCAATTTGAGCTCCGTCATTGATTTTCCTACTCGGATGACAAAGAACAGCAGGACATTGATAGATAACTTTTTTTATGGACCAAAGTTTAAGGACATAAATGCTTATCCTGTTGAGAATGGTCTTTCAGATCATGGTGCACAGCTAGTTACAGTACATGACATAGCTCCATGCAGTATATCAAATCAGAATTTCAAAGCAGTGCGTTCAATTAACAATATAAATATTGCAAACTTTAGGGAAAGCCTATAGCAGCTAGACTGGGATGAAGTGTGTAAGAAACCCGATGCAAACTTGAAATATAACTTATTTCACGATACATTTTTAAGGGTATTTGAAAATTGTTTTCCCAAGAAAATAGTTAAACATAATTCCAAGAAAACATATAAAAAACCTTGGCTAACTAAAGGAATAAGAATATCTTGCAACTGTAAAAGAGAACTGTATCTAACAGCAAGAAGGAGTACTAACCCTGAAATTGTTCAATATTATAAAAACTATTGTGCGGTACTAAGAAAAGTTATTAAAAAGTCCAGAAGCATGTGAATCATGTCTGAGATCAGTAACTCTGATAATAAAATTAAAGCAATTTGGAATATTATTGAAAGGGAAACAGGGCAACCAAGAGCACAGGAAGACTTTAGTGCCATAAAACTGAATGACAAGTGTACTAACAAACAATCAGAAATTGAAAATATTTTCAATAATCATTTTTTAAATGTTGTGGAGAAAATAGGATCTAGATCTTCACTAGAAGAGGCAAGGCTACTAATAGAAGAGGCCATACCTGTGCAGTTTGAAACAACTGTATTTCCACCAACCTCTCTCTCTGAAATCAGTAAAATAATAAACTCACTGAAAAGTAAAAGCTCTTACAGAATTGATGGCATTTCCAGCAAGGTACTTAAAGCTTATTCCCCACAGATAAGTATGAGTCTCAGCCACGTATGTAATAGCTCTTTGGAGCAGGGTGTTTTCCCCGATAGACTGAAATATACCATTGTAAAACCATTGCATTAAAAGGGGGATACGTCGGATGTCAACAACTATCGCCCAATCTCTCTTCTGACAGCTCTAACAAAAATTTTTGAGAAAGTAATGTATTCAAGAGTAGCCTCCCATATTTGTAAAAATAAAGTACTAACAAAATGTCAGTTTGGTTTTCAGAAAGGCTTTTCAACAGAAAATGCTATATACGCTTTCACTGATCAAATATTAAATGCTCTGAATAACCGGACATCACCCATTGGTATTTTTTGTGATCTCTCAAAGGCCTTTGATTGTGTAAATCATGGAATTATTTTAGATAAGCTAAATCATTATGGTTTGAGGGGGGCAGTGCAAAAATGGTTTAATTCATACTTAACTGGAAGAATTCAGAAAGTTGAAATAAGTGGTTCATGTAATGTTAAAACAACAGCTGATTCCTCAAACTGGGGGGCTATCAACTACGGGGTCCCACAGGGTTCGGTCTTAGGTCCTTTACTGTTCTTGATATACATTAATGACTTACCATTCCACATTGATGAAGATGCAAAGTTAGTTGTTTTTGCTGATGATACAAGTATAGTAATAACATCCAAAAACCAAGAACTAAGTGATGTAATTGTAAGTGATGTTTTTCACAAAATTATTAAGTGGTTCTCAGCAAATGGGCTCTCTTTAAATTTTCATAAAACACAGTATATACAGTTCCGTACAGTAAATGGTAAAACTCCAGCAATAAATATAGACTGAACAGGAGTCTGTAGCTAAGGTAGAATTTTCAAAATTTTTAGGTGTGTCCATTGATGAGAGGTTAAACTGGAAGCAACACATTGATGGTCTGCTGAAATGTCTGAGTTCAGCTACGTGTGCTATTAGGGTTATTGCAAATTTTGGTGATAAGAATCTCAGTAAATTAGCTTACTATGCCTACTTTCATTCATGGCATCATATTCTGGGGTAATTCATCGTTGAGTAGAAAAGTATTCATTGCTCAAAAACGTGTAATCAGAATAATTGCTGGAGCCCACCCACAGTCATCCTGCACACATCTATTTAAGGATCTAGGGATCCTCACAGTAACCTCACAGTATATATATTCACTTATGAAATTCGCTCTTAATAATCCAACCCAGTTCAAAAGTAATAGCAGTGTGCATAGCTATAACACCGGGAGAAAGGATGATCTTCACTATGCAGGGTTAAATCTGACTTTGGCACAGAAAGGGGTAAATTATGCTGCCACAAAAGTCTTTGATCACCTACCAAACAACATCAAAAGCCTGACAGATAGCCAACCAACATTTAAAAATAAATTAAAAGAATTTCTAGATGACAACTCCTTCTACTCATTGGCTGAATTTTTAAATATAAATTAAGGGAGGGGGAAAAAACTTAAACATTAGTGTCATGCAATATTTTGTGTAATGTAATATCTTGTACAGACATATTTTATTAACCTGACACGTTCCACATCATATGAAGTGTCGTATTCATGATCTATGGAACAAGTATTAATCTAATCTAATCTAATCGTAAAACTTAAATACTTCTCACTATTTTTTATTCACAACACAATAAGACTTGCTAACTATATGGCTGCCTTTCCGCACACTCCAAAAATTATGTCCATCCTCCACAAGGCAACAATCGGAAGTGTCCCTTAGCTCCTTCTTGGAGTATGAAACAAAAGAGAATCCAATGTGAACATTACAAAGATTATAATCTACATGCCTCTCAATTTAATCTTTGGCACAGCCTTTAAGGTATTGTATGTCTCTGCGTCGGCAGTCTCGTGACTGAAGCGACTGGAGTTACGAACATTTTAATGAAAGTTTGGTGTTTCTAAATTAAATAGTTTGAAAGCTATGAGCGAGTGAACTTTGAGGTCATAGTAACAATTCCATGTGGCATATTTCGTGCTCTGTATGGAGTACTTTGCCGAGCACTTCTTACTAAGAAGACCACTGAAACGACCGAATGTTTAACTTCCGAAGAGTGATGGGTCTGTGAATATTAAGATCGTGAAAATTAGTCCGGTCGGGATTGCAAAAATTCTGGCTGCTTTTCGAGTGAAAATTTGTTGTACAGACAGTAAGTTTTGAAGGATAAAGTTTACCATATTAAATACGGACTTGATAGCCATTTCATGTGTTTCCATATGAATAAAAATCAGATTCAATATAATTTTTAAATGCCTTCTGCAAGGAGACTGCATCCTCCGAACGCCCGATTTTTTAAAAATATGAGCTTGCAGGAACTGACTTTCAACTCAAGTTACGCCGCCTCTGTGTGGTAGGTATTAGGTAGTGGTTTCATCAACGCTGCTTTACATTGCCTAGCACGTATCTGCTGCTACAGAGTGAAGGGACGTCGGAAGGAAGGAATATCGAGGTAGCTGGACTTTCGATAATTCAGAGAGAGAACGAAGATGAGCGACCCCGCCCCGCCGCAACTCGCTAAGCTAAATACAGAATAAATGAAAATTTGCACCCTTAATTTATGCTGTTCTGTAGTTATTACTTTTACCAGTGAAATTTTACGTTATTTTAAGTGAGTTAAGTTAATATTCAAAATTGCTAAGCAGTTAAGCGTCTTTTATGCAATATGAGAATGAAGTTACTGAGGCAGAAAAATTTAGACTGAAACTGGTCATTAGCAAACAACCAAAACTGGCAGTAAATAGTTAATAAGTTTCATATTTTTATGACACTCCGTGATTGCATGGAAAGGAAAGGGACCATCCTTGATAGTAAATGTCTGAGGACAATGACAACACAAGTGCCCTACAATTTTAACTACTGAAGATTATTATTCAAGAAAGATAGTCATTAAAGTTTATTGAGGAAAATGCCTGTACAATACTAGTTATACTCTGTTAGTCAACAGTCTTACAATATTGTAGCTGTGCAGACAACGAACAATGTATCTGATGACAGTGCTAAGATGCTGCTGCTGCTATTGGTCGAGCACCACGAGTCGTCCCCAGAGCCACAGATAATTATGGGGCAGGCAGTAATCAGAATTGCAGCTTCCTCCACCTGTCCACTCTCAATACTCGCTAGTTAAAGAAGTAGGTGCGCCTACATTGCCGCGATCATCACTGTACACCCTGTCTGCAGGAGAACCCAACTAACACTTCCACATTCTTTCAAGACTCACGCTGCTATTTACCCTCTGCTCGCAGCGCAGCAGAGACTCCCCATACACAAAGATAAACAACAGTACAGTTACTGCCATTTTGTCGTTGATATTGATACATTTAAGCAAAATTCCCTTGACGATTACCCAGCAATTTACAATATTTACATTACAATTACATTCAATTATACATGATCACAAATAAATATACTTTTACATCTGTTACATATTAAATATAATTTCTGTAATGAAGCTTACAGATTCAGAAATAGCAGTATATTACAAGCTATCAACAGATATTAAACGGCGAAAATTTTTGGATCGTGTAGAAGATTTCTGCATTTTCGGTGCTACAAGTTCCAAGGTAGGCAATCTGCAACCAGGTTGTCTTTTCCTGATATATGTGATTCACATAAGTTGTGAACTGTGCGATATACTCGATCTACCTGCACTGATATGGTGAACTGATGTCTGTCTCATTGAAAAGTAACTACTAAAGGCTTGTGGTCTGTAAAAACTGCGAAGTGTCTCCCTTCGACAGATGGGCGGAAATGCTTGATAGATAAGTAAATAGCACTCAATTTTTGCTACTGGTGATTCGGGTTCTTAGAGAAAAATCGAGTGGCTGCCATTTGCCTTCAACTTTTTGTTGCAGAGCAGTTCCCACTCTGCTGTTTGGCTCGCATCTGCTTTAAGCGCCAAAGAGGCACTCCATCCTGGCTGTCCCAGGAGCGTTGTCTATGATAGACGTCCATTTGGGTCACTAAAAGCTGCTTTGGTATTTGGAGTCCACAGTATTTTACGATTTCCTGTCATATTTCTGCCAGTGGATACCGCTGTGAGTGGCTCTTGTATGGCAGCTAGTTTACACAAGTGACATTAGTAATCCTTAAGGACGCTTAGGAATTTTTGAAACTCCTTGTAAGTTGTAGGAAGGTGCGTCTGTTGTACTGCTTCGACTCACTTGGGCAGTGGTGACAGGCCTGCCACTGAGATCAAGATCCCGGGAATTTAACCTGAAGTTTTTCCAATGCATGCTTTGTTACATTAATAATTATGCCACACTCTTGCAGGTGGGGGAAAAGCTGCCATAGGTGTGCAACGTGCTGTTCCACTGAAGTCATCCACATAGCAAAATACAAATGGTGAGTCCTGAAGCAACTTACGCATGAGCCGTTGCTGAGGTTGGGCAGCATTTATGAGGCCAAGTGGCATAAATTTGTATTCAAACACGTCTAGTTGTGCGGTCTCTGCTGTTCTGTTTGTGACAGATGGAGCCATGGAAATCTGAGAAAACGCCCTGGCACAGTCTTTCATACTGAATATTTTGGCATTGCTAATGGCTCTACTGAAATCAGTTACATTGGGCATATGGTAGTGGTGTGGAATTGTTGCGCCACTGAGAACTCTATAGCCTCCACAGACTTTTCTTATGAACCATGTGGACTGGAGAGGTCTACAGACTATTGGATCTGACCACAATACCTGCTTTCAGAAGTCTGTCGAAATTGGTTTGCACCATAAGTAGCTTCTCTGGAGGCAGACGCCATTAGCAGAATGCAATGGGTGGATATTGTGTCATGCAGATGTGGTATTGAGTATTGTCTGAGCATATCCTTCTGGACAGATGGGTTTCATGAGTGCTGGAAAGTCTTGAAGCAGATTACGAAAAAGTTGTGCCTCAGATAATGCCATGATATTGCCTAAAGAACTCAAATCGTTACATCATGGATTTTTATGTAATGTGCAAATGTCTGCCTCACATTAATATGAGTTTAGAATCGCATCAATACACTCTTGTGAAGATGATATGATAGAGGTTGTAATGGTCGCCTGGTCGTAGATATTGCTAATTGCTATAATCGCACTATTTCACTCCCATTTACGGAGCTTGTTAGCACTTGATGTTAGGTTGGCGCCATTAAAATGCATTGTGTTGTGGTAATCGCTGCTACTTGCTGGATCGCTGCTGTCTCTCGATGCTGATGCTGGCTCTAAATCTGGTTGTCTAGGGTTGATGATAAAGAACGAGCGAAACCACAAATATGTAAACTTCAAATATTTATTACTCTGGTGGCCATCTTAATTCCATTGTCCACCAAAGACCATGACTCAACACAAAGTAGTACTTCCGTTACATGTTCTTTGCATTGTTTATCCACCTCAAACAATAACACACAAACACGCTGTACCAAAGTGACATTCCGACTGCCTCCCGACCGTTCTTGCTGCTTGTATTTATAACATTGTCAAAGAACTACTAAAAAGAGATATAGTTTACAAGTCACATGTACATCTGTTATCATAATTTGTGCAGAAAAGTTATTAATTGGCATCGAGTGACATAATTTAACATGTTATTAAAATGACAGACAGATTTGTTGACCTGACAGAATAATTCGAAGTTTGTCAATTGACTTCTCTAATTTGCATAACTAAGTAAATAACATGAATTATTAAGAATTACATTGGTTTTAGTCTAAAATAGGATTGCTTACGTGAATACTGAGTGAAAACGCTCCTAGTGAACAAATAGGTTTCACTGGGTGATTTTTATTTAAGGAGATCCAAAATACCTAAGTTGGCCACTATTTTTCGTACTTCATATTAATTATTTAAGATGAACTTAGTGTTTTTACATGATGACATTTGCTGTATCAGTGATCAAGTGATATAAACTTTTGTGTGGGTCAGTTACTCAGTTTAATTTAATGGGTTGACTGTTTATGCAGACATGTTATGCAATCATTGTTAACATACACAATAACTTTTCTATAATCATAAATACTCGTTAAACTGGTTGAATTTGGAGGGTACCGCATACTTCGGTAAAGTAAAGCCTTTAATATGTTCCGTTACAAGGTGCCGGATGGATTCATGCAGAAAGCCACGAGCACATTGCAATGCACTTGTCCCAATGTAGAAGTTGCAGTAGGCAATGTCCTTTTTTTGGGTACTGGCACTGATGGGCAGCTGTCCAGATGAGACACAAATGGACAGTTATGTAAAACATCCACTGCTGGCACCATTTAATGCCCATCTTTGAAGTTTTGGGTAGTTGAAGGGCTGAGTTGGGCAGACTTGCCGAAACACCTATCAAAACAGCACCATTGTTCCAGCGAGTTTTATCAATTCTTTTAAACTATGACTTCATAGCTACTGTTGGTGTGTAGCTACTTACACACTGTGGTGCTAGCTCCTCCATGGTAGGTCTTGTCGATGCATGTTGCAGGTGCAAATTATTCATGCTTCTACCAGGATCAGTGATGTCAGCTTCCACAATTATGCCCATTTCAGAGTCTTTGTCATGGCTGTTGTTGATTCTTGCGCATGTGGAAACTTTACTGAAGCTCTTTGCAAAGGCGTCTGTCTTCTCTGTTAAGACTTGCAATGGCAAGTCTGTTTGCACCACAATGACAGCGCAGATTTTCTCTGAAAGTTTACAAAGCCAATACACGTAAAGATGCTTCAGGCAGAAATTCAGGTGCTGCTAATGTCTGCAGAGCTTTGAGCACTTCTGACTGAATCTTGTCATGCATATTTTCGTCTACAACTTTTTTTGGTTATTACAGCTCTTGTGACAATATGTGACACCTCGATAACTTCTAAATCCAGATGTGAAACCATACTATTAAATCCTCCAGTGTTATTGGACACCCAACGTTTTTGAAATATGCATTCAACCTACATAAACCAGAACTGAGGTCGCATCACCCAGAATGCAGAACACTTAACATTTCCATGTCGTGCATATGTGCAGCCACCTTGTTTATTTTCACGTATCATTCCATTTTGTTGCGAATTAATAGTTGTGGATTGTGATCTTGGTTTGAGTTGTAAGTATTGTTGGTCTTGATTATGCCTTCTGATGCTTGTGTTAATGAATCCATTATTTCCAACGATACATACACACTGTTATTCTTTGCCTTGTTTTTTAGGGGTTATGACTGTAGGGACCCATATATTACATTTTATCCACATACAATGTTTTCTTCTTCCTGGCTCTACAGCCCTTGATGGGCCTACACTTGCTCTAAAGCATCATTCCATTCATTTCTGTCCAATGTTTTGCATCTCTATCCTCTGACACCAATAATTGTTAGATCTTCTCGTATGTCATCCAAATATCAAGTCTTGGTCTTCCACTGCTTCTTCATCCCAGTAGGTTTTGTAGCAGCGCTATTTTTATTGGAATCTCATGTTCCATATGAATAACATGAGCAATCCACTTCAGGAAGTTATTTTAATGAGCTTTATATAGATTGTCCAAAATTACATCGTCTACTCCCTAATTCACCTTCATTAGTTGCCCCATAGGTCTTGCTAAACACCTTCCATTCAAAACATCCTACTAGCTCTTCACACTGTGCAATACTTCCTCGCTTATTTAACAAATAACGTTAGTAAACAACTGCAAGCGTGCTGACTGTGACTAATATAAAACATGGCGCCTAGTGTAGATCGGGATATGTTAGTTCCGTACAAAAGTAAAAAAAATAACGAGGAAAAGTGTTCGATATGTAACAAATTCTGTGTGTGTTATGACAGTACATGTATGCTGTGTTATATTATCGCAAAAGTAGTTGCCAAAAAAACCTGCGAACAGGAAAATGTTACAATCAGGCATCTCATCCAGCAAGTACTTCGACTTTTTTGTGGGAAATGGTGAACTCTGATACAACATGCCACTGCAAGAAACGTGTTGTAAAAGGTGTAATGTGCTTATATTGTAAAACAGTTTTTCATTATTCATGTGTTAATGTCAATCCTAAAAGGAAACTATGGTTCTGCAATAGCTGTTTCAAAGGCGACTCAGGCCAAAAAACTAATATGAGAAACACCAAAGACGACGTTATCAATACTCTACTGGAAGAATTTTCAGTTATAAAATATGACGAACACAAACAGTTTGAAAAAGAAGCAAATAGGCTTAGCGATTTACCTTACGATACTTTAACTTGTGTTGATAACAGTTCTGTTGTTTGCGTTTGTAGAAAGTGCGGGAAAACACAAACAGTGGTGTTACCTGTAGCAAGTGCGGAACAAAACATCAGTCTAAAACTCCCGACCATGTTCCAAAACTTTACATTTTAGGCTGTAGCCACAGCCGCGGTGTTGTCTTACGAATAAATAAAATTTTAGATGTGAAATCGAAGAGCTTTGTAAAGCCTGGGGCGCCCCTCTCAGAAATAAGAAAACTAGTTTTTTCTGAAAAGATAAAAATCTGTCTTCGAAAGATTTTGTAGTCCTCTTTGGTGGGTCTAATGACATTTACCAAAATGATACATTTAAAGCCTGCTGCAAATTACAGAAGTGTTTATCTGAGCTAAGTCATACAAATGTTATCCTCGTAAATATACCACAAAGGTACGACTTGATGCCCTTGTCGTGAGTATACAAGGAAATTAGTGTTGCCAATGAACTTTTTTCCAGTATATGCAAGCACCATAGAAATGTTTTTAATGTTAAAATTAATACCATTGGACGCAGATTCTACACTACTCATGGACTGCACTTAAATGGCCTTGGAAAGCAAATGGTACATTAAAGCTAATGGAAATTATTGAGAGGCTGCAACACTTACCAACAACATCATCAGGGGTACCTGTTTCATCACCACAGAAAGTATATCGAGGAATGACTAATGCAGAATCAGATACGGTAACAGAAAATGCAGCATAAGTACCTGAAGCAGCAATACTAACAGCAGTAGAATCAACAGCAGCGTCAGAAGAACCACCATCAGTAACAGCAGAAGTAACTCCTCCAGCATTAGAACTAGCTCCTACAGCAGCAGCACCATCTCCCACACCAGCAGTAGCAGAACCAACTCCTTTACAAGTCATAGCAGAAACTACTTCGACACCAGCAGCAACTAAACCAACTTCTCCACCAGCAGAAACAGAACCAGCTCCTCCTCCATCATCTTCAGGGGTAGAAGAAGCGAATAGATCAGTCACAATAAGTAAAGTATCGTCTTTGTCTCATGATGAAGTGGTACCAAATGATTTGGGAAAACATGTTCTTACAAAACTTGTTGGCAGTGAAGGGAAACAAACTTACAACCGTGTTTCAAGCAGGCCCAAAAAATTACCAAAGAGAAATGAAGATTTTTTATGGATTATGCCAAGGAAGCCCAAACGCCACCTAACATAGATTCCACAGCTGGAAAAACAATTAAATGTTCTCCACTGCCCCATAAAACTTTACTCCTCCCCTTCTGCACTTAAATATCAGGTCTTGGAAAAATAAAGCTGATGAGCTTGGTATACTATGAAAAAGTAACAAAAAATGATTTTATGTATAAACGAACATTGGTTAAAGGAAGAAGATATATAACTGTATGTATCATCAGGTTTCAAAGTAGCTACATACTACTGCAGACCCAGTGAATCTTATGGGGGTTCATCCATATATGTTAGCAATTATCTAGACTTAAAGTTTTCTGTTCTTGAAGTTAGTGACTTATGTATTAAAGGTGTTTTTGAAGCAGCTGCTTTGATTATACCTAGTATACAGCTGATAACTGTATCTTTATATTATACTCCTGAAAGTAATGTAGAACAATTTCTAGAATGTTTAGAAAAACTTGCAATCAGTATACAAAAGTATACTAAATACAAAATATTAATTTTTGGGGATCTAAACATAGACATTAAGGAAAATGAGAGCCAGAAATGTTAATTTAGTAAATATGTTAAGATCCTGTAATCTCTTTTGTACTAATGAAAGTCCTACAAGACATTTCTCCTGTCTTGACAATCTAATAACAAATGTATACAAATGTGATTTTGAGCTAGGTTATTTTATGTCAATTACCTGTCAGACCACAGAGGTATATGGGTAAAACTAATTACTGAAAAACCGAAAGAAGGCCAGGAACAAACTCAGTGTGTGAGACTATTTATAGACCGAAATATTTGAAAGTATAGAGAAGAACTTAAGTCTATAGATTGGAATACTGTTATACATTCCTCCAGAAATGTTGATGAAGCCTTCAGCACATTCCTCAAAATCATTTCTAAAATCTTCCATACATAATGTCCACTGGTTAAAAAACAAAAAAGTCAAGAAACCTAGCCACTCAACTTTACAGAAGTGGTTTTCATCTCAGTTACGAAAACTGAAACTACTAGTAATTAGTTGTCACAACAAGGTCAAAAAGAGAGCGGTAGATAAAGAAACTGAAAATTATAAAGAAAATACAGATCTGAAATTAAAATAGCCAAGTGTAAGGCAAATGGTGATTTCATTAAAGAATCACATAATAGATGTAAGGCTGCATGGAAAGTAATAAAAGCAGAGCTAGGTATAGATATAAACTATAAAGACAACACAAACACTGCTAACATCACTACTGATGATTTCAATCACTTTTGTCAACTCTGCCAAGCTTAGCCTCTCAAGTCAAGGCAACCAGAATTCCAGTTCTACATGTACACCTATTTCTCACCCCACATCTGGCAGAAATTTTCAACAAAACATTACAAACATAGTGTCAACTTGTAAATAGAGGGAAGTACAAGTCATTGATATATTTAAAGCAACCTCTAAATTAGGATACTCCAGATCTGAAGATGTTTATGGCCTGCCAAACTTAGTAATTACAAAAATTGTAGGTCTCACATCATATCTTCTTTGCATACTGAGAAACTGGATGCTCTCTAGTGGATACTTTCCAGAATGTCTCAAAAAGACAGTTGTCATACCATTTTATAAAAAGGGTGACAAGTCCTCAATTAATAATTATAGACCAATTTCATTTGTGATTATTCTCTCAAAAATAATAGAATATTGCATACTGCAGGAAATATGCATACACCTATCAGACAACAATATATTAAATGATTCTCAGTATGGATTTAGGTCAAACTTATCAACAGCCAAAGCAGTTGAAAACCTCATCTCTTTTGTACTAAGCTCATTCGAGTCAAAATTATCTGCTGAAGCCATTTTAATTGACTGCTTTTGACTCAGTTAACCACAAATTAATATTAGAAAAACTGTGTTGCTATGGAATCAAACACTTGGAACTCTCACTAATTGAATCATACCGCAGCAATAGAAAACAAATTGTAAAGCATAATGGCCAAAAGTCACAGACTCTAAGTATAAAATGAGGTGTTCCTCAGACTCAGTTCTTTGCCCTTTACTATTTATATTATTTGTGAATGACTTTCCGAGTAACTTACCCTGTAAATTTGTCCTCCATGCTGATGACACGACTTTAACTAATTCTCGAAAGGATATAAACAAATTGAAGGAAGAAAGTGAAGAATGTCTCAAAATACACTCCTGGAAATTGAAATAAGAACACCGTGAATTCATTGTCCCAGGAAGGGGAAACTTTATTGACACATTCCTGGGGTCAGATACATCACATGATCACACTGACAGAACCACAGGCACATAGACACAGGCAACAGAGCATGCACAATGTCGGCACTAGTACAGTGTATATCCACCTTTCGCAGCAATGCAGGCTGCTATTCTCCCATGGAGACGATCGTAGAGATGCTGGATGTAGTCCTGTGGAACGGCTTGCCATGCCATTTCCACCTGGCGCCTCAGTTGGACCAGCGTTCGTGCTGGACGTGCAGACCGCGTGAGACGACGCTTCATCCAGTCCCAAACATGCTCAATGGGGGACAGATCCGGAGATCTTGCTGGCCAGGGTAGTTGACTTACACCTTCTAGAGCACGTTAGGTGGCACGGGATACATGCGGACGTGCATTGTCCTGTTGGAACAGCAAGTTCCCTTGCCGGTCTAGGAATGGTAGAACGATGGATTCGATGACGGTTTGGATGTACCGTGCACTATTCAGTGTCCCCTCGACGATCACCAGTGGTGTACGGCCAGTGTAGGAGATCGCTCCCCACACCATGATGCCGGGTGTTGGCCCTGTGTGCCTCGGTCGTATGCAGTCCTGATTGTGGCGCTCACCTGCACGGCGCCAAACACGCATACGACCATCATTGGCACCAAGGCAGAAGCGACTCTCATCGCTGAAGACGACACGTCTCCATTCGTCCCTCCATTCACGCCTGTCGCGACACCACTAGAGGCGGGCTGCACGATGTTGGGGAGTGAGCGGAAGACGGCCTAACGGTGTGCGGGACCGTAGCCCTGCCTCATGGAGACGGTTGCGAATGGTCCTCGCCGATACCCCAGGAGCAACAGTGTCCCTAATTTGCTGGGAAGTGGCGGTGCGGTCCCCTACGGCACTGCGTAGGATCCTACGGTCTTGGCGTGCATCCGTGCGTCGCTGCGGTCCGGTCCCAGGTCGACGGGCACGTGCACCTTCCGCCGACCACTGGCGACAACATCGATGTACTGTGGAGACCTCACGCCCCACGTGTTGAGCAATTCGGCGGTACGTCCACCCGGCCTCCCGCATGCCCAGTATACGCCCTCGCTCAAAGTCCGTCAACTGCACATACGGTTCACGTCCACGCTGTCGCGGCATGCTACCAGTGTTAAAGACTGCGATGGAGCTCCGTATGCCACGGCAAACTGGCTGACACTGACGGCGGCGGTGCAGAAATGCTGCGCAGGTAGCGCCATTCGACGGCCAACACCGCGGTTCCTGGTGTGTCCGCTGTGCCGTGCGTGTGATCATTGCTTGTACAGCCCTCTCGCAGTGTCCGGAGCAAGTATGGTGGGTCTGACACACCGGTGTCAATGTGTTCTTTTTTCCATTTCCAGGAGTGTATCTAATATCTGGTTTAAAGCTAATGAGTTAAGTATGAACCGTGGAAAGACTGTCAAAATAATCCTCAGTCTATCAAACAGTAACACTGAGTTATCATCTGTTAAACTACTAGGAATACACATTGACTTGAAATTAATGTGGGACACACATACAGTTTATGTATGTCGAAAGTTATCATGAGTTATCTACCTACTAGCCAAACTACACACATGTGTTACACAAGATTTATTACTTCATTCATACAATGCCTTCTTTCACTGCCATCTACAATATGGCATTTTTTTATGGCTGGGCTTCACAACTGGCCGGTTTTTGGCGCGAGTACTCGCGTCTGCTCAGGCACGTGCTCGCGAGCAGGTGCAAGGTCGGGGAGTAGGGAGGGTGGGGAGGGAGGGGAAATGCGCGCGCATGTTTGAATAGGGCCGCAGCGTGCCTATTGAATTCGCGCCGACTGTGTAACGTTTAAAGCACTAAGATCAGCTCTAACAGTCACTTCGGTGGTTAAGAATCATGTCAAGTCGCCGTTGTGTAACCCCAACCATGCTTTCGCAGTTCAACCCCCATTAGGAGGAATTGTATCTGTTTACAGAAAAAGACGGTGTTGCAAAATGTGTAGTATGTCACAAAACGCTGAATTCTTTTAGGAAATTTAATTTGCAGCGACATTATATGTCGTACCACGCGAAAGACTACGGAAGTGGAAAATGTGATGGACAAGATAGTGCACAGGAAGTTATTAAACTTAAAAGGAAGCTATCCGAAGAAGATGTGGACGACGAAGAAAAATCAACTGAGGCAGCTCTTAGAGTGAGTTACAAAATTGCTTTGTTTTTAGCAAAATCCCTGCGCCCCTTCACTGATGGCGATTTAATAAAAGAATGTTTATTAGTTGCAGCGGAACATTTGTGTCCATCTCAAGTTAAACAGTTTCGGATTGTGCCATTATCTAACATGGCCATTATGCGTCGCATACAGGACATGGCAGATGACGTCCAGAGCCAGCTTGCAAATATCTGTAAAGATTTTATGGCATATTCTCTAGCTCTGGATGAAAGTGTTGATATCACTGGAACAGCGCAGCTTGCCATATTTATTAGAGGTGTTACTAGAGATCTTCAGGTAAGTGAGGAGCTCCTCGCTGTAGTAGCCATGAAGAACACTACAACTGGAGGTGATATTTTCGGTAGTGTTGAAGAAAGTGTTAAAAATATAGGATTGTCGTGGAATTCTTTAGTTTCAGTGTCTACAGACGGTGCACCAGCGATGACAGGGGAAAAAATCAGGTTTCGTTGCGCTGTTGAAGGAGAAAATGCAAAAACTGACCGTGCCGAATGAAATAAGGGGCGTTCACTGTGTGATCCACCAGGAAAACTTACGTGCAAAGAATATCACTCTAGAATATGTGATGAGTGTTGTTGTTTATACAACCAGTTATATAAGGAAGCATGGGCTACAACACAGGCAATTTAAAAGCTTCCTTGAGGATGTAGAAAGCCAGTATGGTAGCCTGCCTTATTACGGCGAGGTCTGCTGGCTTAGTCGCGGCGAATTATTAAATCGATTTTTTTGCCTATTAGATGAGATAAATATGTTCATGGAAATAAATAACATGTGTGTTCCTGAATTGAAAAAGCCTTCATGGAAATGTGATCTCGCGTTCTTAGCAGATTTAACTAACCATTTGAATGCTTTGAACATTTCACTACAAGGTAAAGATCTGCTAATTATTCATTTCATAAATCGAATACGAGCTTTTAAAATGAAATTGACACTTTGGGTGAGTCAGCTGGAAACAGGAAATCTAGCTCATTTTCCGAAATTATCATCCATGCAAGATGTTCACAAAGGCTGTGAACGTTATTCACATAGTTTAGTTGCCCTTAAGGAAGAATTTGATCAACGCTTTCAAGATCTGACAGCATTAGACTGTGATTTTGATCTGTTCTCCTCTCCATATTCAGCGAATATTGAAGAGATTCGTCCTGAGCTGCAACTGGAAATTATTGACCTGCAGTGTGACAGAGAATACAGAGACAAATTTCAGAACAAGAAAAACATTTTGGAATTCTACAGACACTTCCTTCAGGATAGATTTCCACGTTTGCACAAACTGGCGGCTACAATAATATCAATGTTTGGTTCCACGTATGTTTGTGAACAACTCTTCTCTGCAATGAAATGTAACAAGACGCACCTGAGGAACGCACTGACTGATCGAAATTTAAACTACACGCTGTGCCTACAATGCACAAGAACAATTACTTCGAACATAGACGCAATTGTAAAGGGCAAAAAGTACAAGATAACCAAGAATCCCACACTTCAGTGACACCTTTTATTGTGTAACAGTTCACAAATTAATACGAATGTAAAGGCATACACAAAGCTAATAAAATTATGTGGCACTTGTACATTCTCCTTTATGTGTTTCATTTGTCGCAGTAATAATTCGTGAGTGATATCCCTGCAGGTGGCCGCGGATTTACATTGACTGGCGGCAGCTGTTGTGTGCCCCAGGAGACTCTCCCCGCTCTCTGCTCTGGTCCAGTAGTGGGCGTAGCGTACTCGCGCTGCTCCGTGTTCGCGCCTTGCTGCTCACAGCTTGCTCCGCGAGCACGTATGTTCTGAAGCCGTGTTTTATGGGGTAACTCCCCCAGAGCCAAAAAAATTTTCATTTGGCAGAGAAAAGCAATTAGACATCTTTATGGAATCACTGACTACAAGGCCTCATGTAGACCTTATTTTAAAGACTTAAACATTCTCACAGTCCCATCTCTTTACATATATTGTTGCCTATTAAACATAAAAGGAAACATAAACCACTAAATTGAAGGGAAAGCTGTTCATCAACACAATACTCGACAAACAAATATGATTGATATACCCACAACCCAATCTAGCTATGAATACATAGGCATAAAATTATTCAACACTCTACCCATACAGGCTCAACTGGTTTCACTGGATATTTTCAAAAATAAAACCAAAGTGTGGATGAAGGAAAATACCTTTTATAGTATAGAAGAATTTCAGAGTAGTTGTAAAGATGACCTAATTTATTGATAAAATAAGGCTTACTGTCATGTTAGGAGGTTGTTGGCAACACTGCGCCGACGCGGACTCTTCGAGTATTTGCTGCAATAAATAATTACAAAAAGCGTTGTTATTAAGCTATTTTAAACGTTTACAGCTGTTATTTATATAATATACGTGTTGTTAAATTAGTGGAAGTGTTAGTAAAGTATAAAATAAGATTAAACGGGGTTGAGAAGCGTATTTTTCTTCTCGCGCCTGTAGCACGAATACTAGGCCTAATTTCACGTGCACGAATCTTAAGTAAACAGTGAATTAAACGTATAGCTAAACGTTTCTAGTTGGTATAAATATAATATAAGTGTTGTTACATTAGTGGAAGTGTTAGTGAAGTGTTAAAGGAGATTAAATGGGGTAAGAAGTTTATTTTCCTTCTCGCGCCTATAGCACGGATTTTAGGCTTAGTTTCACGCGCGTGTATCGTAAGTAAACAGTGACTTAAACTTACATGTAATTACCAGTTTTTTTATTCAGTACTCTTTCAATTTATTTGTATATGCCTGAATAGTTTCTAGGGTCCTTTGTTAACGTTTTAGTCAGTACTTAAATCAGTTTATACGATTACTGTTTTTACCATGAGTGAGAAGTGTGTGACATGTCGTAGGATCGTTAGCTCCGGGGTGTGGTGTGATGGGTGATGTAGTTTTCTTCATTGGGGCGAATGTAGTGGCGTGGGAAATGGGGACATAAATGAGGCTCACCAGTGGTATTGTAGGATCTGCAGTAGAGATAGGAAAATACTGGAACAGGAAGGGAAAATTGCAGCTTCAAGCTGACCTAGACAAGGCAAGGGAGGATCTGGACAGGTTAAAGAGGGAGAAGGGTGAACAGAGGTGGGAAGTGGCAACAGGTAATAGGGGGAACAGGCAAAGGAGAGCATCAGACAGCTTTGTCATAAATCTTGAAAATAGATTTGGCCTGTTGCCTCAGTCAGAATCGGATGAGCCTCATGGAGCTGAAGCTGTAGAAAGGGCACAACAAGATTTCAAGGACTTGACAAAGGTAGGGAAATTTGTAAAGAGAAAGAAAGTTCTGTTGTTAGGTAGTTCCCATGGTAGAGGTGTTGGCCAACTACTGCAGGAAAATCTAGGTCGAGACTACCAGGTCACAAACTTTTACAAACCTATTGCAGATCTGAGTCAGGCAACAGAGGATGTAGGTTCTTTATGCAAGGATTTTACGAAGGAGGATGCCTTGGTTATAGTGGGTGGCCCAGGAAATAGCATTGACACAGACTCTGAGTATCCATAGAGAGTGACCTGGTGAAGATAGCATCAGCAACGAAGGATACGAGCGTGGGTTTTGTGTCTGTGTTGAGACACCATGATCGGCCTCATTTAAACTCTTTCGTCGGGAGCGTGAACTTGGAGTTGGAGTGGCTGCTTAGGACGGATATAGGGTCCCATATTGGTTTGATTTCTGTGGATACTATCGATAGGTGAGACTACACTAGGCATGGCCTTCACCTCAATAGGAGAGGGAAGGGAAAACTGTCTGGGTTGATTGCAGAAAACTTAAGGGTGGACAATGTCACAAGTGGTGAAACACCAGTGGTCACAGGTGTCAGAGGGATGCCTTTTTTAGGATAGGGAAGGGGGAAAGAAAACAAGTTTTAAGAGAGATTGGCAGGTACACCCAGTTTGAGAAAACAGATGAACAGGAATCAGATTTTAGCACACAGCCTCCATTTAAACAATGTTTAACAGAAAGTAATCAGAAACTGCCAGTTCATCTTCGCCATAGCAGTTATAATCCCATTAGTATGCAGTATCAGTTATCTTTATTACACCAGAACATTCTGGGACTCAGAAATAAAGTTGATGAACTACTCATTTGTATAGATGAAATGAATTCATCTAACCAAATTGACATAATCTGCCTCTCTGAACATCAAGTGATCACTGGTATAGATATGTTAGACATTTCAAGATTTAAGCTAGCTTCCTACTTCTGCAGAGTAGATATGGATGGAGGAGGAGTTGCCACATTTATTAAAAACCGCCATAAATTCAAGAACATTGACATTTATAAATTCTGTTTAGAGCAGCATCTAGAAGCATGTGCAACAGAAGTAGAGATCCATAACAGATCCTATATAATAGTAACTATTTACCGAGCACCTGCAGGAAATTATAATCTATTCATAAATCATCTAGAAACTCTTTTGGGTTATTTAACAGGAAGAAACAAAGAAATTATGATTGCTGGTGACTTTAATACAGATTTTCTAATCCAATCTTCCAGTAAACATTTACTGCAGTTAGTAATGTTGTCTTTCAATCTAACTCACACTGTAAACTTTCCAACGAGGATCACTAAAACCTCAAGGACAGCCTTTGATAACATTTTTATAGACAAATCAAAGGAACAAAATCATATCATAAAACCTGTAATAAATGGACTATCAGATCATGACATGCAGGTCCTTGTTTTAGATGTAAATTCTAAGCAGATTATGAAGACTGCCAAATCTGAGTACAGGAGAGTAGTCAATCAACCAAAAATTGAGTGTTTTAGAAAACTGCTCAAAGATATGAACTGGAAGGATGTTTATAGTGCTCATGACATGAATGAAAAATATAACACATTCACGAACGTCAGTACCATGTTTGAAAACTGTTTTCCTCTAAAAGTTACTCAAATTAAACAGAAGTCTATAATAAAACCATGGATTACACAAGGAATAAAGACTTCCTGTAAGACAAAAAGGAAAATGCATCTGTCGACCAAGAATAGCTCCAATGCTGATGATTTAGCTAAATACAAGGAATGCTGTAAAATATTAAAAAAGGTAATTCAGACATCTAAACAAATGCACTATGAGAAGAAGATAGTGTGGCAAATCTATTTAACAAGTACTTTATATCTGTTACTGATAGAATGGGATTGTCAGGATCAGTAAATAGTGCCCTTGAATATCTGAAACTAGCCTTTACAAATAGCTTCAGGTACATGAATATGTCACTCACTTCACCAAAAGAAATAACTTCCACAATAAAATATTTAAAAACAAAGCATTCCAGTGGTTACAATGAAACATCAACAAAGTTAATTAAGGCATGATCTTGTGAGTTTAGTACAATTCAAAGTTACTTGTGTAACCACTCAATTATAACTGGGACATTTCCTGACTGGCTAAAATATGCAGATGTTAAGCCTCTATTCAAGTAAGGGGATAAAGAGATACCATCAAACTACAGACCGATTTCACTTTTGCCAGCATTGTCAAAAAGTTTAGAAAAAGTAATGCACAGTCAGCTTCTCAACCATCTGACCACAAATAACATATTATCAAGAACACAGTTTGGATTTCTGAAGAGTTCTGATATCGGGAAGGCTATTTACACCTACAGTGAAAATGTACTTAATTCATTAAATAACAAGTTACAAGCAGCAGGTATTTTCTGTGATTTGTCAAAGGCATTTGATTGTGTGAACCACAACATCCTTTTAAATAAATTAGAATTCTATGGTGTCACGGCCAGTGCCACAAAATGGTTCAAGTCATACCTCGCTAACAAGAAACAAAGAGCGTCAGTTCAAGGCACTAGTGAATTAAGTCACCAGTCATCATCAGAATGGGAAGAAATTACATGTGGTGTCCCACAAGGATCCATCTTAAGGCCATCGCTTTTTCTTGTGTACAATAATGATCTCTCATCAGTTACACTGCCAGAAGCAAAGTTCGTTTTGTTTGCAGATGACACAAGTATTGCAATAAATAGTATGTCGAGTGTAGTTCTTGAAAGGTCTGCTAATGATATTTTCATGGATATTAATAAATGGTTTAAAGCCAACTCACTGACATTATACTTCGAAAAGACTAACTATATGCAGTTCAGAATCTGTAAGAGGTTTCCACCCAGCATATGCATAAAGTATGAAGAAGAGCAGATAGAAGAGCTTGACAGTCTTAAATTCCTGGGTTTACAACTCGATAATAAATTCAGTTGGGAGGAGCACACCACAGAACTGCAGAAACGCCTTAACAAATCTGTATTTGCAATTCAGGTGTTAGCAGACATAGTCGACATAAAAATGAAAAAGCTTGCATACTTTGCCTACTTCAATTCCATAATGTCATATGGTATAATATTTTGGGGTAACTCTTCAAGTCAAGCAAAAGTTTTCAGAATCCAAAAGCGTGTAATATGTATTATTTGTGGAGTAAATTCATGGATGTCCTATAGAAACCTCTTCAAAGAATTGGGTATACTAACTACTGCCTCTCAGTATCTTTACTCCTTAACGAAATTTGTCCTAAATAATATATCTCTTTTTCCAACAAACAGCTCAGTTCATACATACAATACCAGGAACAAAAATTATCTGCACAAGGACTTAAAAGCACTTACTTTAGTTCAACACTCATCTTCAATAACTTGCCAGCAAACATAAAAAATTTAGTTACAAATAAAGATCTGTTTAAAAGGAGCCTGAAAGACTTACTAGTGGCCAACTCCTTCTACTCCATTGACGAATTTTTTAATAGAAACAAATGATGATTGTACATATTCATACTATTAGTATTGTTATTTCAGCATAAAAAAATTGACATGTTCCACATCCAGGAGAATCTCCTCAGCACGGATCTATGGAACGAAAAACTAATCTAATCTAATCTCGTGTATAGATATGGGTGTAGAGGCAGCTATAAGCTAATAGGATACAACACTGCTATATATTTTACCATGTAATATTTTGTGATATGAAACATCATGTACAAATAGCTGTAATTCTTCTGACGACATAGGCTGCATGTTAATGCTGATAAAATAAGTCTTACTGTTATGTATAGATATGAGTGTAGAGGCAGTTATAAGCTAATAGGGTACAACACTGCTATATTTTTACCATGTAATATCTTTCTACGCAAAACATAATGTAAAAACAGCTGTAATTCTTCTGACGACATCGATGGCATGTTAATGCTGAAAGATGGATAAAAAATAAATAAAGATACTTTTGTATAGTCAACGATTCATTTATTAATAAAGTATTCTCGTGTTTAAGCTGTGTCAAATGATTAACTGCCATGAGCTTTCTGCAGAGATCTCATCTACCATTGTCAAGTGGTTGACTGTTGTGAGAATGCCGCTACCATGCCTATATAGCCGCCCCACTATCAGTGACACCACTGGTGCCAGGTCCCACACTGCATGTGGCAATGTTTTGGTGGCACTACCACTGCGTCTGCTTCCGCTCTCCAATCACAGGATCCCAGGCCGTACTCAGCTGCAATTCACCGTCTTTATTGAGGGTGTGGTCATGTAGTTTGAACTCTATTTCTTCATTTGTGGCACAATTCCAGAAAGTGTTGGTCTGTCTAATATTTATCCACTTGACAATGGCAGAGGAGAGCTTTACCGAAACCTTGTGAGCAGTTAACCACTTGACATGGCTTGAAACCCAAAGTATTTTCTCCGGATATCGCTGTGAGAGAGTGCACTCGTACTTAGCGATTGATTCGCTCAGTTATTGTGGCGAAGTGGATCAGTGATGTCGCCATACTTTAAATGGTCAGAAATGTAACATTGCACTCTTCAAAAAAACGAAGAAACATAGTATACTATGACTAAAATATCTGTGAGTCACAACTAGAATCAGTCAGTTCACACAAACTGTGAAGGTAAAGGAGTCAACAGACCTCACTTCATTGGTATTACTACTAGGACAATATAGACTACAGAGGAGGTTTCTGACACAACACTCATACGGCTGAGCGTATAATATTGTTCAAGTGTGTGAAATCCATACCACATAGGACTATTAGAGGATATATAATGTACTGGTGCATAAAGAATACCACATGAACGGTGAGGGGTTTGTTTGACCTATGGGCGAACGTCACGCAGTTGCTGAAGAACTTGAACGTTTAGATGCCTGAAGACAAGTGCCATCTATTTGTGAAAGTCTACTTACAAACTTTCAAGAACCAACTTTAAATGAGAAATCTTTGAATATACTATATCTTCTCACATATTGCTTCTATAGAAAATGCGAAGAAAAGATTAGACTAACATCAACTCACACGCAGGGATTTAAGCAGTGATTTGTATCACGCTCCATACACGAATGGAAACAAAGAAGCCTAATACGTTTTAGAAAATAAGTACGCTCCGCCAAGTGCTATAGAGGCGTTTACAGGTAGGTATGGGCAGAGTTTACTCCATGTAAGTATAATTTTTAATTGTTTCTTCATCTTGTGTTTTTGTTTATTATAAATATTGGAATGGCGACGCTATCGTAACTTTGCGTCCTATAAAAACCTCTGATTTTGAGTGTTTTAACCATCGGATTCTGGATACTGAAAGCCACTTGAGATCTTACTTGTTACGAAGCATTCGTAATGTGCGGTGAATAATGATAGAAATGAACGATTTTAAATATTTTACTACATTTCACTTTTTCATGAAGTGGCAGTTAATTCTATATTTGATTATAGGCTACCAATTATAGGTTTGTGAAATGGAAAAAAATGGGTATCTATCGTCATCTTTGGAACACTTAATTAAGTTAATCTTGCCGAATCCAGAATCTTTGTTAGAAGTAACTTTGGTTGTGTCAGAATTTGAGCATGGTGGTTGTGTTGTGTATGATGGGGGCGTGATCAAATATTTAATTTAGAACATTATCTAGTATTTTTTCCCCCAAATTGAGTTTTGTTATTGTGTACAGTAAAATGCCGTCTATCGATGATATAAAAAATGAATATCCTATACATTGGCTTGTGTGGAATAATGACTACAAGGAATTGGACAGAGTACTGTCAAAAGATGCGGTTAGTAGTGTTTGGAGGACGTATTGTTGCTTCGATTGTCTCGTATTTTAGAGCTGATGTCAATGCAGTGTGATACTCTGATTGTGAGTGTTGTTTGTCATCCTGTACCTTAGATGTTTCTCATTTATTCATTGATGACGGCTGTGAATAATAAGCGAATAAATGATTATACCTTGGCATTTTCGTAATAGTATTTTGATGAGCAATTTCAAACCAGAACGGATTGTCATGTTCACTTTTGCCATTGGTGCGAGTGAAGAAGCCTGTGAAGTTATGGGATGAAGCCCCGCAAATGACACTACGTGTGTGTTCGTCACTAGAATTGTGACTTGGTTGTAACGTAATGAAATACGATTCTATTCTGCATTATATTAAATGGATCGTTAGACTGTGATATGTTTAGAGCTTCGTTCGCTGACAGAGCTACTTGGTAGTAGACAAAAGCACCGTTTCAAATTGCGCTTACATTGAAAAATGTCATTGCTGGTCGTTTCATTCCATTCTCATTCGGTGAAAGATTATTAGCACTGTTAGCACCCGAATCGAGTGACGCGCGCTCCAGTTTCTAACGCCTCTCGACCTTTTTCGTCCATATACTTTGTGATGTTGCTGTCTAGCACATTTTGCTTTCGTAGATTATCTCCTACTGTTGTTGAGGTAAAGTCCAATAGATATTTATTCAGCTTACCGTCATTTTGATGGTTCTCTTGTGTTCAGCATTGTTTCTACTTGGAAAACTAATATTTACAGAATTACAAGCACCAGCATAGCTTTACACAAGAATTGATTTTTTATCAGATACCTACATGTAAATCAGAATTACTATATGCCAAGCCAAATAAGTTAAGAATGTAATTAACTCCCTTAGAAGCAAATACTCTCGTCAAGTTGATAATAAGTAAAGAATTAAACATCTTGTGCTTCACCCATAAGCAGTCCATCACTATCACAGGGGATATGCCAGACAGACTGACATGTGCTGTAGTCAGACTGCTTTAAAGGAAGATAGTAATAGGTATTAATAGCTGCCAGCCTCACTAATTACCTCCTCCTTGAAGATATTCAAAAGGATTCTGTGCACAAGAACCAGAACACGCTTCTCTCAAAATAAGATACCCTCAAATTGGACTTAAAAAAGAGCTAACCATGTTGTTGTTATTGTTGTGGTTGTGGTCTTCAGTCCTGAGACTGGTTTAATGCAACTCTCCATGCTACTCTATCCTGTGCAAGCTTCTTCATCTCCCAGTACCTACTGCAGCCTACATCCTTCTGAATCTGCTTAGTGTATTCATCTCTTGGTCTCCCTCTACGATTTTTACCCTCCACACTGCCCTCCAATACTAAATTGGTGATCCCTAGATGTCTTGGAACATGTCCTACCAACCGATCCCTTCTGCTAGTCAAGTTGTGCCACAAGCTCCTCTTCTCCCCAATTCTGTTCAATACCTCCTCATTAGTTATGTGATCTATCCATCTAATCTTCAGCATTCTTCTGTAGCACCACATTTCGAAAACTTCTATTCTATTCTTGTCTAAACTATTTATCGTCCATGTTTCACTTCCATACATGTCTACACTCCATACAAATACTTTCAGAAAGGACTTCCTGACATTTAAATCTATACTCGATGTTAACAAGTTTTTCTTCTTCAGAAACTCTTTCCTTGCCATTGCCAGTCTATATTTTATATCCTCTCTACTTCGACCGTCATCAGTTATTTTACTCCCCAAATAGCAAAACTCCTTTACTACTTCAAGTGCCTCATTTCCTAATCTAATTCTCTCAGCATCACCCAATTTAATTCGACTACATTCCATTATCCTCGTTTTGCTTTTGTTGATGTTCATCTTATATCCTCCTTTCAAGACACTATCCATTCCGTTCAACTGCTCTTCCAAGTCCTTTGCTGCCTCTGACAGAATTACAATGTCATCGGCAAACCTCAAAGTTTTTATTTCTTCTCCATGGATTTTAATACCTACTCCGAACTTTTCTTTTGTTTCCTTTACTGCTTGCTCAATATACAGATTGAATAATATCGGGGATAGGCTACAAGCCTGTCTCACTTCCTTCCCAACCACTGCTTCCCTTTCATGCCCCTCGACTCATAACTGCCATCTGGTTTCTGTACAAATTGTAAATAGCCTTTCGCTCCCTGTATTTTACACCTGCCACCATCAGAATTTGAAAGAGAGTATTCCAATCAACATTGTCAAAAGCTTTCTCTAAGTCTACAAATGCTATAAACGTAGGTTTGCCTTTCCTTACTCTTTCTTCTAAGATAAGTCGTAGGGTCAGTATTGCCTCACGTGTTCCAACATTTCTACGGAATCCAAACTGATCTTCCCTGCGGTCGGCTTCTATCAGTTTTTCTATTCATCTGTGAATTCGCATTAGTATTTTGCAGCTGTGACTTATTAAACTGATAGTTCGGTAATTTTCACATCTGGCAACACCTGCTTTCTTTGGGATTGAAATTATAATATTTTTCTTGAAGTCTGAGGGTATTTCGCCTGTCTCATACATCTTGCTCACCAGATGGTAGAGTTTTGTCAGGACTGGCTCTCCCAAGGCTGTCAGTAGTTCTAATGGAATGTTGTCTACTCCAAGGGCCTTGTTTCGACTCAGGTCTTTCAGTGCTCTGTCAAACTCTTCACGCAGTATCGTATCTCCCATTTCATCTTCATCTACATCGTCTTCCATTTTCATAATATTGTCCTCAAGTACATCGCCCTTGTATAGTCCCTCTATATACTCCTTCCACCTTTCTGCTTGCCCTTCTTTGCTTAGAACTGGGTTTCCAACTGAGCTCTTTATATTCATGCAAGTGGTTCTCTTTTCTCCAAAGGTCTCTTTAATTTTCCTGTAGGCAGTATCTATCTTACCCCTAGTGGGATAAGCCTCTACATCCTTACATTTGTCCTCTAGCCATCCCTGCTTAGCCATTTTGCACTTCCTGCCGATCTCATTTTTGGGACGTTTGTATTCCTTTTTGTCTGCTTCATTTACTGCATTTTTATAATTTCTACTTTCATCAGTTAAATTCAATATTTCTTCTGTTACCCAAAGGTTTCTACTAGCTCTCGTCGTTTTACGTATTTGATCCTCTGCTGCCTTCACTATTTCATCCCTCAGAGCTACCCATTCTTCTTCTACTGCATTTCTTTCCCCCATTCGTGTCAATTGTTCCCTTATTCTCTCCCTGAAACCCTGTACGATCTCTGGTTCTTTCAGTTTATCCAGGTCCCATATTCTTAAATTCCCAACTATTTGCAATTTCTTCAGTTTTAATCTACAGAGTCCACTTCTGCCCCTGAATATGTCTTACAATTTAAAACTTGGTTCCTAAATCTCTGTGTTACCATTATGTGATATATCTGATATCTTCTAGTATCTCCAGGGTTCTTCCATGTATACAACCTTCTTTCATGATTCTTGAACCAAGTGTTAGCTATGATTAAGTTATGCTCTGCGCAAAACTCTACCAGGCAGCTTCCTCTTTCATTTCTTACCCCCAATCCATATTCACCTACTATGTTTCCTTCTCTCCCTTTTCCTACTCTCGAATTACAGTCACTCATGACTATTAAACTTTTGTCTCCCTTCACTACCTGAATAATTTCTTTTATCTCACCATACATTTCATCAATTTCTTCATCACCTGCAGAACTAGTTGGCATATAAACTACTGTAGTAGGCATGGGCTTTGTGTCTATCTTGGCCACAATAATGCGTTCACTATGCTGTTTGTAGTAGCTTACCCGCACTCCTATTTTTTTAATTCATTATTAAACCTACTCCTGCATTACCCCTATTTGATTTTGTATTTATAACCCTGTATTCGTGTGACCAAAAGTTTTGTTCCTCCTGCCACCGAACTTCACTAATTCCCACTATATCTAACTTTAACCTATCCATTTCCTTTTTAAATTTTCTAACCTACCTGCCCGATTAAGGGATCTGACATTCCACGCTCCGATCCGTAGAACGCCAGTTTTCTTTCTCCTGATAACGATGTCCTCTTGAGTAGTCCCCGCCCGGAGATCGGAATGGGGGACTGTTTTACCTCTGGAATATTTTACCCAAGCGGACGCCATCTTCATTTAATCATACAGTACAGCTGCATGGCCTTGGGAAAAATTACGGCCGTAGTTTCCCCTTGGTTTCAGCCGTTCGCAGTACCTTAACAGCAAGGCCATTTTGGTTAGTGTTACAAGGCCAGATCAGTCAATCATCCAGACTGTTGCCCCTGCAACTACTGAAAAGGCTGCTGCCCATCTTCAGGAACTACACATTTGTCTAGCCTCTCAACAGGTACCCCTCCATTGTGGTTGCCCCTACGGTACGGCTATCTGTATCGTTGAGGCACGCAAGCCTCCCCACCACCAGCAAGGTCCATGGTTCTTTGGGTGGGGGGGCTAACCATAGAACATGTGACTTTTAAACTCACAAATCATATTGTGCAAAATTTAAATGACAAAAATATTGCAAAGTGTTTTCCTAGAGAAGTGTAAATGTTCCTTTATCGTTGATCTGGTTTTAATTCTGTCAAAATAAAAAGCTGCAAAGTGTTGCATTAAGAAACTTGGGGTAGTGTACACGATGAAAGAGCTTCAGAACTGGAAATAATTACTACAGTTATAACGCTGCAGGTTCAATTTTGTGTCCATTCTTGTTATAAATAAATGATCTTGTGTCATATAGCCAATAAACAGAACTAGGCCTAGTTCTCTTTCCTCATGCTGCAAGTATTATAATCAAGCCGAGTGGAGTAAGTTCAACAACGCAAATATTAATTTTTTTAAAATTAATAACTGGTTTTCTGTAAGTGAACTGTCTCTGAATTTAGACAAAACACAACACATTCAGTTCAGTATTATATTAATGCTGAAGGATAAATCAGCAAATGAAACAGAATTTTCTATATTTTTATATGCTTATATTCATAAGAACCGAAGGTAGAAGTCACATGTTAATGCATAAGCTCTGCAGGTTTTCTGTTATAGATAATAATAATAATATCAGATTTTTGAGATGAAAATGTCAAAAGGCTTATGTGTTACCTATTTTCTTTTTGTATAGAATCTTTCTGGGGGTGTAATCATTAGGGAAGAAAGTGTTGGTTGACGAGAATGTGTAATGTGGATAATTTGTGGTGTCCCTCTAGAACCTCTTGCAGATATCTCTTGAAACAGTTGTGCTACTGACAACCACAGAACAGTACACCTACATACTTCTACAGTTTGTCAACAATCATTCTGAGTTTGGAAGTAACGGTGTGGTATTCATACGGTTGCATACCTAACTCAGTTCTGTGCCATACTAAGGCTGATTGATGGATAGCATAAGTCATTTCCCAGTAGTAGTATATCAGTGAATAAGTCTGTGACCACCCATGCCACGAGGTAAGGAAATAAATATATAACAAAATTAATTCCAAACAAAAACCGAAATCATATCAGCTTGACAACCTTTCTACTCAGTAGATAGATTTCCAAGGTGTGTGTGTGTGTGTGTGTGTGTGTGTGTGTGTGTGTGTGTGTGTGTGTGTGTGTGTGTGTGTGTGTG
Organism: Schistocerca cancellata; assembly: GCF_023864275.1. Classification (NCBI taxonomy): domain Eukaryota; kingdom Metazoa; phylum Arthropoda; class Insecta; order Orthoptera; family Acrididae; genus Schistocerca; species Schistocerca cancellata. The sequence goes on from NC_064626.1 coordinate 888,290,319, forward strand.
TGTTGATTCATATGACACCATCATGAGAAGTCACAGTTATGATCCATGGAACCTGCAGATACTTGACTTCTTTTGCATATGTTAAAAAATATGTAATCATCTCTGATAATTTCTGGTGCAGTGTGATAAAGAGAAGAGAGACACGAGAGGACGAACACCACTGATGTTAGCTGTTACACTTGGCCACCTAGAATCTGCACGCGTCCTACTGCAGCACACCACCAATGTCAACACAGAAAATTGTGATGGATGGACTGGTAAGTTTACATAATTAATAAATTAATTGCAACATTATTCTATCTGTTGCATGTACTGTGATATATAGTATAAAACGAGCTGTTCATAGTCTCGGGCAAGTAATAGTGGGAATTTGGTGTTTATATGTAAGTTGTTTATCTTAGTAAGTACAATTTTTACCTCCGCGAATCATAGCATGAACCTCCTTGGTTGGTTGTTCAAAAGACACAACTGTTTTAGTTTTTCATCCTTTCCCTGTTTCTGATAGGTTCCTTTCATTTTTAAGTGAAAGATTTCTTCAGGATGAACGAGTCACATTTAACTAATTTGTGACTAAGAGATTGCTGCTCATAAGTACAGTAGCAGATGCGTTTATGTTACTGTGCTATTGTCTAATGTTTCTTACATCCACACCATTTTCCAAGTTACGCTTACAGTCAAATTTATAAATAATTTAGGATGAAAGACGACCAGTTAGCGAATAGCAGAAGCATTGTGTCGTTGAAAGCATGCAAGAAAGGATGACAGTTGGTTAGTTTTTGGACAGATCCATTAATGAGTTAGAGAACACAAGTGTGCGCACCTCTGCAGAGGAGGTGGAGACTGTTTGGTAGAGGGTTAGTGGAGGATCGATGTTAGGAGGATTACGGGAGTGAAGTGTGTTTTCCAAGGGTAACTCCCATCTGTGTAGTTCATAAAAGGTGGTGCTGGGGGGGGGGGGGGTGGCAGAGTGGGGGGAGGCAGTGGAGGAATCCAGATACCTAAGGACAACTCCCATCTGCATAGATCAGAAAACCTGGTGTTACGAGGAAGGCGCCAGATGGGTGCAGCCATCTGAATCCTGCCCCCCCCCCCCCCACCCAGCACCATCTGTTCTGAATTATGCAGATGGGAGTTGCCTTTGCAAAACATTCATCGTTCCCATAATCCTCCTGGCCTCAGTCTCTGCTAACCATTTGCAACCAACACCCTGTACCCAACAGTCCGCTTCCCCCCTCCTCTAAGCCATTAACACACGCCATTCTATACCTTCCATGCGTGTGGGGGGGAGGGGGGGCAGGTGTTGTAGTTGACATTGGGCATTTATGACTGGGGATCATTTTTCTAACACGTGAATTATTTGCTGTATGACTTAATTTTTTCCCCATTACAGGATGTCATACAGTCTGCTCTGAACGAAACATGGCATTGCGACATGAGACACAAACATTGAACCCAGCCTTTGGTATATATTTGTGTATATACTCTGCAAGCCACTGTAAAGTCCATATGGAAGGTACTGCATATCAATTTTAGTTATATTTCGCCCTATTTCATTCACCTGTGGAGCAAGGGGAAAATAACCTTTATTTGCTTCTGAGTGGTATCTAATCACTATTGTGTTGTTCACAGGATGTCTGTACAAAATATATGATGGAGGTGGTAATCTTCCTTAAAAAGTTTTCTTAAATACTTTTTCCACCAAATTTACCCTACAGGATTTTGTGAGGAGGAAGTCAACTTTCTTGCAAAGATTTCCGTATATTTTCTGGGCACCTACTGTATGTTAAACTTTGTTGTGGTGGTGGTGGTAAGTTCATGTGGGACCAAACTGCTGAGGTCATTGGTCCCTCTTTGGTATGGGCTGTACCTATCTTTTGTATATCATGTACACACACACACACACACACACACACACACACACACACACACACACACACACACACACACACACACCTCTGGATTAGTTTGAAAGTCAGCTATCATGCCAAAAGTGTTGAAAGAGACTACAGATGCTGGAACAGTACTTTTAGAATTATTAACATCTTGTACGGCATTTCCTTTGCAGGTACATCGCACCTTCCCCTCCCCCTCTCTGCCCCCCAAATCCTGGCAATGATTTTAATTTTTATTCGTTGATCTTCCCTATGATTTTCAAATGATATGTCGGGCACTAAAACGTTACCACATTTTCCAGTCGGGTATTTTGTATGTTTATAAGTATTTAATTATAGATACAGAATTGATCATTATTTTGGCAAGCCGTCACAAATTAGCGTGGGCCGAACACTCAAAGAAATTAAATTCATGGGCTGAGGATGACGTTTTTTTCTTGAAATTGTAGGATTGATATTGAAATCCATTGTTTTTCTCAGCTGTATGAAAGTCCATGTGGAAATTATCTTTCCTACCAGCAAAAGGAGCCAAGGTAGTCATAAGAATTCTGACATATGAAAGCTGCATATTTTGGTATGCGACTGTATGCTTGTTACCTAAAACTGTGGATGAATGTTACATTCAAGTATTTTGTTAAACGGTAGGGTACAAAAGTGGTTGCTTGTAGAGGTACTTTGGACGTGAACACATTTGCTCATGGAATAAATACAACAGCAAGAAAAGCAAAATTTCACAATTTAATTGCATAGTGATTTTCTTAAAGTTCCACTAAATTCTAAAAGGAATATACTGCTTTGTTGGATTTCTTTTAGATAGACCTGGTACTGTACATTCCAGAAGCCACACAGGCCTAAATGTCTAATAACTTCTGCTGCAGAGTGAAAGATTCATTTAGTTTACTTATAATAAACATGTATGTTGTCTTAAGATACAGGTTAGGGAAAAGTCTTACCTTCATAGTCTCGGATGTTATTGAATTTAGCATGTGTAAAATGAAGGACTAGGTAATGAAAACATTTTTTTTTTTTCTTTTGTTCTCCAAAAAAAAATTCTGCTCCAAGATGCAGCCCTTCAAGGCTGACATTGCAAACACCATTTTGAAGATGCAAATTTTGGAAAAAAAATTTAAAATGCTGTATCTGTGGAACAGTTTTAGATATTTTGTTGTTTTTTTTTCTGTTGGATAGATAATTGCTTTATGATTACAAAGAAATCCTCCATTTTGACTTATCTTCCAAAATTCTTTTACTATAGCATTCCGAACTTTTTTATAATTTATAGAATTTTTTTTTTTTCAAAAATGCCAATTCATATTATTATTATTATTATTTTTTTTTTCTCCCCTTGTTGGTTAGTACCATATACTTCTACATTCCCTGAAAAGGAGAGCTTCCACCTTTAGGTTGAACAGATTTTATAAACACCCAATTGAAATTTTTGCCATACATTAAAACCTGTTTTATTATCACATAACAGACTCATAAAAATCAAAACCAAGCCTAATTTAACGTGATTTTAGTTTTCAAAGCTGAGTAAGAGACTCATGCTTCAAGAATTTTAAATGGTTTCAAAATGTATCTGAATGGTCCAGAGACTTAATGGTTTCAATTTATACAGCTTATGTGCACTCTGTTTTGTACTAAAATTAGCCAGTCAATGAACTAAAAATGTTTTCCCGTGCTTCAGTATATTCCTTTGATATAGAATGACATCTTCCTGTTGAACCAATAGGAACTGGAGCACTTACAGTCTTCAAAACATTGTGAAAGGAAGTGAGCACTGATTGTGTTGTTGCTGTCCTTCATCTGGAAACCTATATCCAGCACCTGCTCCATGTGGTAGCATAAAGTTCACTATGATTTCATTTAACTCATAACTGGTGTCTGTAATCTCTATAGTCCACCAGTCACAGTCATATACAGCTCACAAACATCCCCCTTCTCAGGTTGTGAATCTGAATGTTATCCTGCTGTTTCTGAGGTGTTGGCCAAACGAACGAAATTTCTTCTTTCTTGCTCTTTAAAGTGCATGCAGTATGAGTTTGTCCGTCACTTTGATTTTAACAATGTCTCTTCTGAATTCCTTTCACAACAGTAGTTTGTTTGGACCATTTTTCTTTTCTCTGCTCACGGACTTCTTTGATTTCCTCTTTGGACAAAACAGTGAGGGCTGTGGATGTGTAAGATTTTATTACCTTCATAAAATCCTCAGCATTCTGAATCACAGCTGTATTTGATCTGGAAAGATTATGCTTTGTTGCGTGGTGCTTCAGCAGGCTGCCTACACCATCACAAGGCCACTTCCCGTGACCAGTAGCACTGTATACCCTGTCAGTTGGCACAAGTGACTTACTCAGTTCAAACAGCTGGTAACGATTTTTAAAATGACTAGGAACACTATCAGAAATAATGATGATCGCCCCTGTTTGCAGTTGAAGAATTATGCGCATTGCTAGCAAAGCATGTGCTAAGTCATGTCCTGTGTCACCCCTTGTAACTGCAACAAAGTTTCACTCCTGTAAAAATTGTAACTTGGTCAGTAATCCAATGATACCTTTGTACTACTTATAGGAGAATTACAGACCAGTTGTCAGCAAAATCACAGTGAAGCACTAAACATAGTTCGTCAGCCTGTATACACCCTTTCACTTCTGCAATGTGTTGTAATTTCTTCAGATGCTGGTGTGTTACTGCTTTCACTGACCATTTACCAAGTTCATCAATGAAACTGTCAAAAGCAACAGTTTTCTTAATTAACTTATTGTCTTCCCATGTTGCATATGTATTTTCTGCATAGATATCTGCTATCTTTTCCAGGCCAAGTGTCTCCCTTTCCAGGACAGTTACCACATTCTTGAAACAATCAAGTTTCTCACTTTGTCACAGACTACTAATGACTTCATACACCCAACAAAAGTGTCATATGTCACATGCTCCAGTAAGTTCTTCAAAGTTACCACACAAAGTTCCAAATTCACACAGTACACACACAAATGGACAACTCTAGGTGTATGAGGAACTACCCACTTAGGTCATAGTGCATAAAATTTTGATCTTCCAATGTGTGAAGTTGTGTAGTTGCTCTTATAAATTGCAAAAGTTTCTTTAATACTGTGAGTCATGTACCTCTTCACTTTCACAATTTTTTGACCTTCAACTGTTACAGTTATAGTTTATTTTTTGTTGGCACTCTGGTGAGAACAGTCCCGTTTATCTTCCAGATAAAATGACCGCTCTATTTGAACTTGAGCTGCTTCTACAGGATGACCGTAATAGGGATCTGGTTTTCCAAAGACTCCTTTTACAGATGTCACATTTTTTTATTTATCTACCATGTGCTATGATACTGATAGAATGTGGTTCAAAATTGTTCTTTGAAAATGTCTCTGGAATAATAGTTAAAACTTGCACCTTTTCACTGTGAGATGCACAATATTCAACAGCTGAAATGATATGTGTGAAAAATTCCTGGCCAGAGGTGCAAGACCGTTTTGGTTCATTTTCTTCTGAAGATGAAATTTCTACTTCGAAGAGAGTGGGTCAGTTTTGCTGTAGTGTATTCATCCATAGCTTTAGTAATGTCTTTGCGCTTTCTGGATGCATAGAGCTTATGACTCAACTACACTGACCACAGTTTCTTAACCTACCTCTGTAGTTGACTTATTCAGGATATTTAACTCTTCCTCTATTAATGCAAAATCTGCATCACCTGCACCATAGGAGGCATCACCTTGTTCAGATACTATCATTGCTGTTATTCTGTCAAAACATTTAGAACACAAAAAGTTCTCACTGGAAACATCTTCACTTTGAAACAAGAATCTTCAAATGAGAACACTCATTCCCAACCTGAACAAAGTCTGTATTTTTTGTTTTGTTTTATATGTCACACTCTTATGGATATGCAGATAGTCAGCACACTTCACACTCCTGTGGCTCCAGTAAGAAGACATTTCAAACAGTCCTTTTCACAAAACACACTGCAACTGTGTCAACTCGCAAATTCCTCGCAAAAACACAGAACTCACTGCATGGTCTCAGATTTCTTAGAAGCCTCTTCAGTAAACAAATTAGCACTGGACAACTACAATACAGAAACCTGCAATGAACAACCATGACAAAAAAACCAACAAGAAACAACAACAACAACAAAATGTAAGAAATATCTGCAACAATGAAAGTGAAAAGAAATAACTACAACAAAGACAATAGAAATAAACATTGTAACAAAGAAATAGTGAGAAACAACTTTAGTGAAGACGTACATTACTCGTGAAAGCAAAAAAAAAAAAAAGAGATTTTTAAAAACAAAACCTGTCCTACGGTCGAGGGTCAGTCGTGCGATGCAAATGAGTGACAATGTGTTGATGCCTGCTGAGGTACCATATGGTCCATAGTTCTCAGTGTGCTTCCTGGAAGTCTGGGCTTTTGGTTGATGTTCAGCGTGTTTGCTACTAAGTGTGCAAGCATCACCTATTTTTTCCTGCACATCGTAAATGGCATGAAGGTTGCAGATTTTGCCCCTGTTCACCATAGCAGTCCTCTTCCCCACCAGTGCGTCAAGTGCAATGGCACACCCCGGATGCCTCAATGATGTAGGAGTTTTTGCCGTCCTGGGGGGGATCTGGATCTACCTCCATTGGCTTGGGATGCGAGTCATGATGACCTGTGTGTGGCTTTGAGAGATATTGGGTTGGCGTGATTGCAGGTGGTGGGAAAAGCACCTCATCCCGGGAATCTGGAACAAAACAAGATGTTTGAGTGTCCCTCAGAGGTTCCAATCTATGTCTTGCTCGGACTTGATAGATTTGTCAGTGGTTGCGACCTCCTCCTAGCAGCTGGGCTTCGACCATCAGTTGCGTGATCAAGGGGATGAAGAAGGTGGGCAGATTACATTGCAGATTACATTGTTTGTATGTCTACAACAACACCGGATCATGTGGAGAAAACTGAGGCCATCTATTAGTCTTTGATGGTGAGGCACTGTTCTGCAGGTACAGCAGGGATACTTGTGATCTGCTGTAGCAGCCATGCAGTTTTTTGTTGGTGAGGATCCATCCTGAGGAGATGCACCACAGAACGAAAGGAAAAATGTCAAGTCATTCTCAGTGGTGAGGTGTCGAGTTAATTTTTCCATTTGGGTCTCGAAGGTGCATACCAAGTTTGGTTTTACCATTTAAGGCAGGTTCGAATGGACCTAAGTGGATTAATTTGATCCCATTAGAGGTGCAGAATTCCTGGAACTCTGCTGCATTGGAGCTCTTGTCAATGATCAAGGCTAACAAATGTGGCAGCACCTGAATCATTTTTAACAATATTGTGGACAGTGTGCAAAACACTAAAGAAAATCAACTGCCCACATTCACAACCAAGAGTCACATAGAGCCAAAGGAAGGACCTGCAAAATCCAAATGTAGGTGGGACCAAGGAGTTGTCGTGGTGGGCCATGGAAAATAATGCTGGCTGTAGAAGGGGGGGGGGGGGGGTGCCGCACAATCATTTTGACATGTGGGGCACTCCCTCACCAGCTTGGCTACATCTTCATCTATGCCCTGCCAGTGAACAGTAAACATGTTGCCTGGAAAGGCACTTCATCAGTCTCTCTCCCCAATGGCTGTTATGGAGCAGCTGAAGGACATTATGTCAGAGGGTGCTGGGAATGATCACCTGAGCATGGCCCCTGGTGTCCTCTAGCCTCACAACGCCATGCAGGAGTGAAAGCTCGAGCTGCCTATTCCAGCATGCTTCTAGATCCAGGTATGTCATGAGTTTCTTGACCATGTGCCGTCCCTGTGTTGTATATTGCCAGGCTTCCGGGAGGACAGGGTCATTTGCTGTGTGTTGTCTTATGAAGTGCCTATCAATGGGAAGATTGGAAGTGATATCCGCAGCCTCACCTTCCAAATAAAAACATATTCCTTATCATCATCAAACAGACAGGCAGTTGTGATAAGAGGTCCACATTAGCATGGGCAGCATTTGGGTGATAATGGATATCATAGGCATATCCTGAGAGGAAAAGGCCCACAGTTGCAGCATTCATGCCAGTATTGCTGCTGATGACTTGAAGATCGGCAGTAGAGGTTTATTATCGGTGATGAGAGTGAAATGGTGGCCACAGGTATAATCATGGAAGGTTGAGACCAGGGGGGTTACAGGAATGTAGGATAAATTGCCAGGAGAGTTTCCACCTGTGCAGTTCAGAGAAGCTGGTGTTGTTAAGAAGGATTCAGATGGCACAGGCTGTGAAGCAGTCATTAAAATGAAGAATCATGTGATGGGCAGTACATGCAACTGGGTGGTCCAGCTGTTTCTTGACCACAGTGTGTCAGTTGCCATTAATGTCGGCAGACAGCTGGTTGGTTGTCATGACCACATTGAACGAAGCACAGTGGTTGCAGCTTAGGTCCTAGAAGGCATCGTGTACAGACAAATCCAGGATATGGCAATGGGCACACGCATGGCACTATCCTTTGCCAGTCTGTTCAAGGGCCATCTATAGGAACCCTTCCTAAACATCCAAAATCCCTTGCCTGATTCAGATTCATTGATGACATCTTTGTGCTCTGGATTGAAGGTGAGGTCACCATATCCACATTCCTCCAGAACCTCAAGATCTTCACCCCCTTTTGCCTTATCTGGTCCTCCTCAACCCAACAAGCCACCTTCCTCGATATTGACCTCTGCCTCAAAGATGGCTGAATCAGTTCCTCCATCCATATCAAACCTACCAACCACCAGCAATACCTCCACTTCGACAGCTTCCATCCATTCCATATAAAGAAGTCCCTTCCACACAGCCTAGCCACCTGTGGCCGTCACATTTGTAGTGACAAGCAGACAAGGGCCTCTCTGATGCCTTCACAGACTGTAATTACCCTCCCAATCTTGTACAGAAAACAAATCTCCTGTGCTTTATCTCTCCAGACATCCACCACCTCCCAAAATCCCACTGTCCAGCCACAGAGGAGCATACCCCCATGACTCAGCACCACACAGGACTGGAGCAACTGAATGACATTCTCCGCCGGCGTTTCAACTACTCCACGTTGTACTCTGAAATGGGGAATGTCATACCAACTATCCTCCTCCTCCCTCCCCCCCCCCCCCCCCTCTCGCAGTAGTATTGTGCCACCCACCGAACCTACACAATATCGTCGCCCATCCCTGCACAACCCCCAGTCTTAACACCTTGCCTCATGGCTAATATCCATGTAATAGACCCAGACTTTTTCCATATATCCTCCCACCACCACCACCACCACCACCACCACCACCACCTGCTGCTGCAATCCGGTCACAAGCATCACATGTCCTATGAATAGCAGGGCTATCTGTGAAGAAACCAATTGTGATTTACAAGCTAAGCTGCAACCAATGTAATTTGTTCTGTGTGTGCATGACAACCAACAACCTGGCATGTCGGCCCATGACATCATTTTCATGACGTATTCATTAGAATGTCCTAGAAAAAAACAAAAACTGTCTACATACCGAGACTTCAAACGCATAAATTTGCATGAACTCGAAACTGAGGCACAAGAAATAGTTTGGGGGATGACCTCTACTCCCCTCATGGACATAAACGACAAACTCCAAGATTTCACTACCAAAATTACTAAACTATACGACAAATACGCTCCAATAAAGGCCAGAAAAGTAAAAAGGAAACCTGCACCTTGGCTGACTGATGAACTAAAACAGCTCATGAATCTCAGAGACGCTGCTCATCGAGCATACAAGATACACCCTACACCTGAAAATCACATTGCATACAAGCAGAAGCGAAACAAAGTCAGTCAAGCGGTGAGAAACGCTAAGCTCAGGCATGCCCGTACATTAGCTGACAATAGATGCAGACCAGCTATCCTGTGGAAAAATCTCCGTAGTCTCGGTTTAGGCAAAATAAAAGTTGCAGAAAATCCCATGGTCCCAGCTGAAGAACTAAACCGACTCTTCACATTACCTGCAACCACAATTGAACCGCAAAAAAACAGAGAATCATTGATTACTTCATGGGGATGAACGACTGTAGCAAAGAAAAATTCTATCTACGGCACGTCACTTGCAATACCGTCAAGAAAGCCATAATGCGGATTAGATCAGCATCTACTGGACATGATGGCATCACTATCCAGATGGTAAAACTTATTATTGATCAACTACTGCCCTCTATAACAGACATTTTCAACGACTCATTAATCACAAGTGTTTTCCCTGAGGCCTGGAAACTGGGACAAATTAAGCCACTGCCTAAAAAGGACATCGCCACAGCACCCTCTGACTACCGTCCCATCTGCCTTCTTCCTGCACTATCAAAGGCCTTAGAATATATAGTCCATGACCAGCTCACCAACTACCTAACTACTAACAACCTACTAGACGAATACCAATCAGGTTTCCGTAAACATCGAAGCACAACATCCGCACTAATAAAGGTGACAGATGACCTGAAACTTGCCATGGACAGACGAGAAGCGACTATCATTTGCTTCTTAGATTTCAGCAAAGCCTTTGATACTGTCGACTTCGACATCTTACTAGCCAAACTTAGCGGTCTAAATTTCGCACCAAGTGCAGTGCAATGGTTTCGCTCATACATGACATCTCGTCAGCAACGCGTCCTGTCCGGGAATATAAAATCACAATGGCGGCAGGTAGTGTCAGGCGTTCCCCAAGGCTCAGTACTAGGTCCCATACTCTTCTCTCTGTATGTCAATGATGTGTCATCGGTTCTGACTTATTGCAAATATCATATGTATGCTGATGACCTTCAGTTGTATCTAAGTGCGGAACCAAACAATCTGAAGAAAGCTATTGAAAACTTCAATACTGATCTCGATGCACTATCAAAATGGGCACAGGACATAGGACTAAAACTAAACCCATCTAAAACCCAGGCGGTACTTGTTGGTCACTCTAAGCTCATTAGCCCAAAACATCGGGAATCCGTACCATCTCTTATCCTAAATGGAACAAATATTAACTTCTCTCCCTCAGCAAAGAGTTTGGGAGTAATAATAGATGAAAATCTAAATTGGACAGAGCACGTAACTGCAGTGTGCAAAAAAGCATCAGCATCCCTCCATGTCCTACAAAAATATAAAAAACTCTTCCCTTTCGATCTGAAAAAGAAATTAGTACAAACGCTTGTATTCCCAATCATTGATTACAGCGATATTATCATACAAGGCCTCTCTCAGGAAAACTCGCGACGTCTGGAACTGGTCATGAACGCCTGTGTCCGATATATCTGTGACATTCAACTTTTTGATCACATTTCACCAGCATATGCAAAATTGTCCTGGCTGCGCGCAGACAAACGCAGAGATTTCCATACACTCTGTCTCATCTACTGCCTTATAAATGTACACTGTCCCTCATATCTCTCCTCGTCCTTAACGCTTATGTCTGAACAACATGATAGAAACACACGTTCCCATCATAATAAAATCCTCTCTGTTCCACTGCATCGCTCAGTCGCCTTCTCCAAGTCCTTTACAGTAGCGGGAACCCGACTCTGGAATAACCTCCCTCGGTATGTTAGAGAACTTAAAAACATATCCAGCTTCAAAAAACAGTTAATGGCGTATCTACTTAAGCAACAGTAATGATTTCCTTTGTACACGAATGCACTTCACCTCATTATTTCCCTCTTTCCCCCTCCTTAAGTCTCCCCCCCCCCCCCAAAACTCGCTATACTAGTAAACATCTACTTTATACACTAAGATATTAATGTACATCTGCACAAATCTTCATTACTATTGCCAATTTTTCTCATGTTTATCATTATTATTTAATTTTTTTACTGTAACTATTATTACTTTTATCATAATTTGTATGTATAGCACCTGTCGTAAAAATACTGCCAGTACTTACTTTATTAGGTCTTAGTCATTATTCTTTATTCATATTGTGACTAGAGTAATCTATTTTTCTTATTTAAAGTATTGTCATGATGTAACTCTGATGTGTGAAATGCTGCATGTGTGAAACACTGGTCCGATGTAAGAGAGGGCCTGATGGCCCTAATCTGATCAGGTTAAATAAATAAATAAATAAACAAACTGTGTGCATGAATGGCCACCCTTCTGTTCCATGAGTGCAGCCTCAGACTTTTTACTTCTCTCCTTTCCCATCCCCAATCTGCTTACTGTCTAACCTCCTGACTGCACCAGCTGCCCTACCCCTCTCTACACCTCGTCCCTATATACTCTCACAAATAGCACTTTACCATCTGCCATCTTTATCATGCTCTCCCTCCCCTCCCCACCTCCCAGCCTCCTCCTTACCCCCGTCACCCAGATTGCTTCTCCCATCATTTGCAGTAGCTCATCAGCCAGAAACAGTGGTCATGCGTGTGTGAGCTGCATTGTGTATGTCGTATATGTCAGAAGAAGCCATCCGGTGGGAAGAATAGGCCCGAGGTATTCCTGCGTGTTGTGAGAGGCGACTAAAAGGAGTCTCACACGTTTCAGCCTTTATGTGATGGTCCCCTGTAGGGTTTGTCCTCCATATTTCCAAATTTTCGTGAAGGGTGAGCCAGTTGGGAAGGGCACCTTACATGGTGCATTGTGTCCATAGTGCGTTGAGATTGTTAGCCTACTTTCTCGTCACCGCATTGCAGTCCTGCTCATTCTCCATCTCTTGGGCGAGGATACATTCCTGGGTGCAATTTCCGCCATGAACTATGCAGTGTCGCTTTCTGTGCCTCCAATGACTGTGGACTTCCTTGCACCTGATATTCAGCATGGTAGCCAGTCCGTTGTGGTGGGGCTGCCATGTACCCTGTTGGTTGTAGCCCCCTGACAACACAGGTATCGCTTTGCTGATGCCTGCTCTGTAACTCCCCATGTATGCCAAGAAGTAGATGCCTATCTCCCTGGGGCATCAGGACTCCCGGCAATGGCCATCCTGCCAGGTGGCCCTTGCTGCAGCTGGGCGGCACCCGTGGGGAGGGCCCTTGGTCAGAGTGGGTGGTGTCAGGGCGGATGACATGCAATGAAGTGTGGCACATCTTCTCTTGCTGGTGGCCAGCTGCCAGCAGTCTCTAAGCTTTCGAGGGCTCACTTCAGTGTGCAGAAGTATGACCCCACATCGTTCCCCTCCCTGGCCACACCATGGAGGAGCGAAAGGCTAAGGATGGCAGCGAGATACTTATTTGCCCCGGTACCTAGTTTGTATGAGAGTTGATGGGGAGTCTTTCATGACAATGAAGCTCAGTTCTTTGTAGAGCATTTAGGGGACACGTTTGGGGAGGTGCAGGTCTTATCCAAAATGCGCCCTGGGGCAGTTTTGATAAAAACAGCATCTCTGCCACCCAGTCACGAGCATTACTCGCTTGTGACAGGTTGGGGGATGTTTCTGTTACCATCACACCCCATAAGAGCTTAAATATGGTCCAGGGCATTATATTCCACAGGGACCTTCTTTTGCAGTCTGATGACGAGCTGCGTGCCAGTTTGGAGCAGCGAGGTGTTCATTTCGTCCGGCGTGTTCATTGGTGTCCGAGAGATAATCAGGTAGCCACCGGTGCCTTCATCTTGGCCTTCGAGGGGGTTACGTTGCCTGAGAAGGTCAAGGTGATGGCCTGCCACTGTGACGTCAAGCCCTATATCCCTCCCCCGATGCGGTGCTTTAAGTGCTGGAAGTTTGGCCATATGTCTTCCCGCTGTACTTCCAGCCTCACATGTCGAGATTGCGGACACCCATCACATCCCAATATTCCATATGCTCTGCCTCCCGTCTGTGTCAACTGCGAAGAGCATCATACACCTTGCTCGCCAGACTGCAGGATTTTACAGAAAGAGAGAAAAATCATGGAATTTAAGTGCCTGGACCAACTGATCTACGCTCAGGCTAAGCAAAAATAAAAGAGGCTCCATTCTGTGCGTATGACATCAACCTACGCCACCACTATGACAACGGTTCCACCATCTCCCATTTCGCCGCATGCTGTTGGCTCTCAGAGCCATCAAACTCCACTTTCCCCTTGATGGTGGGGGGCTTTTAGAGGCTGTCGCTGTTTGGGTGTGAACGCCTCAGGCTGTTACTGTCTGCAGTCTCTATCTTCCACTGGATGGTGATGTTCCGCAGCACGCATTGGCTGCACTGGTAGCCCAACTGCCGCCACCTTTTCTTTTACTGGGCGACTTTAACACCTATAACCCTTTGTGGGGTGTATTGGTGGCAACTGGCCGAGGCACTGTCATTGAGCAAGTGTTGGCACCGCTCAACCTTTCTCTTTTAAATAATGGTGCCTCCAAGCATTCCAGAGTGGCGCGTGGCACGTACTCAGCCATCGAATTTTCAGTCTGCAGCCCTGGCCTTCTACCTTTGTCCAGTGGGGTGTGCATGACGACTTGTGCGGTAGTGACCACTTTCCGATCCTTCTGTCACAGCCCCAGGGTCACTCTCCTGGGCACCTCCCCAGATGGACCCAGGCTGATTGGGACTCGTTTGCCTCCATTGCCACTGTTGAGCCTCTTTCTCATGACACCATTGATGTGGTATTTCACACAATAACCACAGGCATCGTTTCTGCATCGGAATCTGCAATTCCCTGTTGCTCCGGGTCACCTTGGCGGAGGACTGTGCCTTGGTGGTCACCGGAGATCGCCGAGACGATTAGAGATCACTGCTCCAACATCATAAGTGGCACCCATCACTGGACCACCTCCTTACCTTTAAGCGGCTCCATGCCCGAGCACGACCGACACCTTATTCGCCAACGGAAGCAGTAGTACTGGGAAATGTATGTCTCCACCATTTCCGTACCTCTCCATCGCAAGTTTGGACCAAGATTAGGCGACTCTATGGATATCAGACCCCTGTCAGCGTACCTGGGCTTTCCCTGAATGGAGATGTCTGTACTGAATCAGACACAATGCAGAACTCTTAGCAGAGCATTATGCTCAGAGTTCTGCTTCGATGAATTACCCGCTGGTCTTCCGCTCCCTGAAAGAGTGGTTGGAATGTCGGAGCCTTTCATTCCATACACACCACCCCAAATCGTACAGTGCTCCATTCAGTGAGTGGGAATTCACTGTCCTAGCCACTTGCCCTGATACGTCTTCCGGACTGGATTACATCCACTATCAGATGCTCAAACACGTCTCGGTGGACTGCCAGCGACACCTCCTAGACGTTTTCTACTGTAT
This sequence comes from Schistocerca cancellata, assembly GCF_023864275.1. Lineage (NCBI taxonomy): Eukaryota > Metazoa > Arthropoda > Insecta > Orthoptera > Acrididae > Schistocerca > Schistocerca cancellata. The sequence goes on from NC_064626.1 coordinate 888,305,371, forward strand.
CTGGGTTGAGGGTGACTTCCCATCTCAGTGGTGGGAAAACATTATCATACAAGTGCTGAAGCCTGGCAAGGACCCACTGGAGGTGGACAGCTACTGCCCCATTAGCCTCACCAACATTCTGTGCAAGTTGCTCGAATGCATGGTGAGCTGGAGGTTGAGTTGGCTACTTGAGTCTCGGGGCCTTCTGGCTCCATCTCAGGGTGGGTTCCATAAGGGCCGCTCTGCCACCGATAATCTGGTCTGCCTGGAGTCTGCCATCTGTACGGCATTTGCATGCCGTCAGCATCTGGTTGCCGTCTTTGTTTTTTACATGCAGAAGGCATATGATACATCAAGGCAACATCAAATCCTCACCATGCTTCATGAGTGGGGTCTGAGGGTCCCGTTACTGATTTTTATTCAAAATTTTCTGTCACTTTGTTCCTTCCGCATGCAAGTTGGTCCCTCCCATAGTTCCTCCCGAGTCCAGGAGAATGTGGTCCTGCAAGGCTCTGTCTTGAGTGTCTCCCTGTTTTCAGTTGCTGTCAATGGACTAGCTGCGGCTGTGGGAACATCCGTATCAGCTTCTTTGTTTGCTGGTGACTTTTGCCTGTGGTTCATTCCATGTCAGTTCAACCAGGGGCTCCAGCTCATAGTCTCAGATTTGACTGAAATTCAGCACACTAAATCTACCCTGTGTGGAACACTCATGTACAAAGTATTAGTTTCCCATGCCAATTAGTTCCAGAATTATGACTTGTGAAAGAAGGTGGCATGACCTGGAAATTGCAACCCATATCTGGCAATCTATCTTCAGACCCAACTTCAGGTCTTAATAACTTTGGAACAATTCCACACGGTCCAGTGAAATTTTTACAACCCAGTAACGTCCGCTTAGAGAACACACTTCATGGATCAAAGCACCAACAACATATTTCTGAGGGAAAATAAAAAATTCCAAAATTAATAATAAAAATGTAATATGTTAAAAGGTACATATTGTAGGTGCCCTCTATGCCAAATATAATTCACTCAAAAAGGGTATAAATTTTTTTGTGGTAAGCTTAATGTGGCCTAAACACACACAGAACTCACTTGCCCATATTAGTCACACAAACAGAGTTACATACGCACAAAAATTTGAAAGATTACCTGAAAAACATGAATTTTCCAAGTGTGGTAACACAAAAGGGACAAGTGGTAATCCAAGCCAAATTTCACACACTGCATAAGTAGACCATAATGATATATATCTCAAAATTTCAGCTTGTTATTGCAAGACATTTGTGTACAATGGAAGTTGACAGATGTAGTTGGTGATGTGGCCATTGTTCCACAACACAATTTTGTGAAAACATATCGTAAACTGTTCTGCCTCTTCTTATCCTCTCCCACAACTGTTTAATCACTAAGCAACAACATATAGACAGATTAACACAACCTATCATTAATGTTTACTGCACGTTCTAACAACCCTACCACAACAAAGGTAAAAAATTAATTATGATTGTAGTGTTGCTCACGCTGCTAAATATTGCATTTTTGGGCAACAACAAAGTGTTGTTATGTGGCACGTGTCATTAAAGCATAGTTAATAAAGTAATTTCTTAAAATAATGGATAAACTAGGCACTCATCTTTTCGTGTTTCCCACGCTGGTCTCGTTGTGAACTCATGGCTCAATCATCGAAAATCTAGGTAGTGATGATTCCAAGCTCGGATGCAAAGAGGCCTAGGTGTTGTTCTGCGATATTCAAAAGTTTTATAGATGTGTTTCATAAACCATTCTTGAAGATTAAACTTTTGCAAGCTAGGACAATGGTGATGTAAAAAAGTAATCAGCACTCCGAATTTAAGTTCCACTTCTTTTTTATTTCTTTTGTTGCAACTTCACTTCACAGTATAAAACATACTTGAAAATATCTTCCTCACTGTTAAAGTTCACATTTCTTAAACTGACTACAACTTGCGTCTTTTCAACATGACGACCAAGACTTGACTCCCTAATAACCGCTTACGTGCCCAAAAATCAGAGTTACAAGTACGTCAAAGGTCATAGTGACAAAAGAAAGAATACACAAGAATAATATCATTGCAATATAAACATATTGATGTATCAAAGTACCTCTACATTAGTGAAATCAAATCTGAATGTTGTCACAGAAATATGTTCACTAGTTTACAGAAACACAGTAGAATATTGCTGGTATCGAGAGGTTGAGGTGAGGTGCCGTAATGGTTACATAATTCAAGTACCATTACAACCTTAACTGCTAAAAACCAGTCGATTGTGCTTCGAACAGAAGTTCTCCCACACTTTAGCTACTGTACTCTGTACATTTAGTGGCAAATTGTACCGTCTTCCTGACACTGTGGTAGGAACTGGAACTGTCATAAGATTATGTTCAAAAGGAATCCAACACCTGTCTGCCAAACGTGGCCAATGAAATGATCTTGCTGGTCCTGCTGGTGCCATGAAGTTCACAGATACATCACCTTCTGCTTTGCAGCACTCTGCAACACATCCTAAGTACCATTTGTCATCATAAACAGCAATAACATAGCAACCTGGTTGTATGTTGCTGCTTTTGCTTCTGAATCCTTAGTCAGACACACCGTGAAGACACATGTTGTGCATGACAGACACATCACCTGATTTACCTCTATAGTAAATCGCAAATGGCTGGAGAGTTGCTTGACTGTTGTCCCAATGATATCCTTGGATGGCATCTTGAACTATAAATGCATAATTTTCAGAAAAGTCTAGTATTACTATAATTTCATCTTGTTTCAAATTATCCTTACAAAACTGGAGATAAGCTGATTGTGCTGTTGCTGTGAAGCTGTGTGTGGTCAGTTTGTCCATTTTTTGACAACACGTTTCAACAAAATCTTCCACTGTACTTTGCTTTGTTTCAAGACTTGTGCAATCCCTGTGTGTCCATTGTTTATAAGAAACAAGTTCGTCATCCAAAAGGAGTTCACCATACAGTTTGTTATTCATGTGTTCTGCAAGATTTGCCTTACCAGGACACTTTTCACACCTGTGTACCATGCACTGGTAGGAACTGATGCCACACACTAGCAGCTTCATTGCACCTTTGTAATCCAGACCAGAATCCTTTATAGCAGCAAACATCAGCTTAGCATTTTGATGGGTCTCACATACACAAACATTGTGTGTGCCCCTTGCACTTACAGGCACAACCCATTTTGGCCGAAGATTGAAAAAATATGATAAACCTACTTTGGTATTAGGATACTTTTCCTTGAATTCTACATATAGTTCTGATATGTTGCATAGCAACAGTCTGTTTTGCACCTGTACACATACATTTCCCATTTTCACTGTTACATAGTCTTTTTTTCCAGGCATTATTCAGCTGTAGTCATTATTTTCATAAAACTCGAACACTAGCACCTTTATTTCTGAACTCAGTTGCTTACCCTGAGCCTACTGAAGTTGTGGAAGCACTCCTAGCTTGCTTTACCATATATGTAGAAACATTGAATTCCTTTGCAGTGTAGTCAATAGACCAGTTGGAAGGTGCAAGGGTAAGAATAGCTACTTTTTTCTGGTGTGTAGATATGGCACATTTTTCTTTCAAATCATGCACAATTTTGTCCAAATCGGAGCATTTCTGACATGATTTCTGTTCCTTTGGAGCAGATAGTTCTTCCTCTTCCACCATTAGTGTGTCAGCTATTTTTTTGTTTTAATTCCATTTGAGCTTCTTGTAGTTTTCTTCTACCATAGCTGGGCCTGTCTCTTTTCTCAACTTTGTGTGTCTTCATGGGAGACAAACTAAGAGCAGTCACTGAAGTATTTAATTGCTCATCCGCTGTGGTTGTAGGTGGCTGATACTTTTCGTCACTGTCATGTAAATTATCAGAATATTCTTCATTTTTTAGCAGTGTAACACACCTGGAACCTAACTTTTGTCCTGGTTTCATGTTAAGTCCCATGCACTGATTCACTTTCAATCTGATTTTACATCAATTTCTCTGAGGCAACACTTCACTGTCTTCTTATGAATTCGAAATGGATCAAAACAAACCTCAATCCAGAAACGCTTTCATATGATGATAACAAACACTTGAGTTTCCTGGAACTGTACTTCTTGTGCCCACAGGGTATATCCCGCATCTCCATAGCAACAAATCTTGGTCTGATTCATCCAGATCATACAGTACAAAGCGAATACCACATTTTGTTCCATATGTTGTTTTACGACATTCAGATGCTTGTGCTCTACCCATACTGCAACTTGTTTGAACAAAAGCACCACTAGTACACTCTTCTGCCTCCATACTGACTTTCCACAACAGTACTGACCAGTCTGAACTAGAATCTTAAAAACATGAGGTAACTTGTAATTGTTGCTTGTTTCCTTTGTTGTTCCTGTCTAACAATGACTCATTCTGTCCCTGAAAATTACCATTGTTTAACTTTCTGTTGCCTAATGGTTTCCAACAATTGCTGCAGCTTTATCTGGAACAAGCTGTCTGCATAATCACTATTACTTGCTAAATCGTGTTAAAAGAAACTTAACCAAATTCATCTCTGTCAACTTTTATTGTACATAAATGCCTTGAAATAACAAGTTGAAATTTTGCCACATATTATATTATGGTCTACTTATACAGTGTTTGAAATTTGGCTTGGGTATCACTTGTCCCTTTTGTGCCACCACACTTGGAAAATCCATGTTTTTCAGGTAATCTTTCAAATTTTTGTGCGCATGTAACTCTGTTTGTGTGACTAATATGGGCAAGTGAGTTCTGTGTGTGTTTAGGCCACATTAAGCTTACCACAAAAAAATTTATACCCTTTTTGAGTGAATTATATTTGGCATAGAGGGCACCTACAATATGTACCTTTTAACATATTACATTTTTATTATTAATTTTGGAATTTTTTATTTTCCCTCAGAAATATGTTGTTGGTGTTTTGATCCATGAAGTGTGTTCTCTAAGTGGATGTTACTGGGTTGTAAAAATTTCACTGGACCGTGTGGAATTGTTCCAAAGTTATTAAGACCTGAAGTTGGGTCTGAAGATAGATTGCCAGATCCGGATTGCAATTTCCGGCATGCCGCCGCCTTTCACAAGCCATATTTCTGGAACTAATTGGCAGGGAAACTTAAAATTTTGTACATGAGTGTTCCACACTTGGTAGCATTGGTGTGCTAAATTTCAGCCAAATCTCAGACTATCAGCTGGAACATTTTCTCAAATTGGTTGAATTGACATGGAATGACCCCTGTACTATAGCTCTACTGGCATTGCGGTTGCTGAACGGCAACTACAGGGCACACTATCTGCAGGCCGCAGTCTTGGGCCATCATACACGGCTTCCAATTCTAGGCCGCCAGGACTTGCGACATGCATTTCTGCCGGTGTCGCACTGTTCATCCTGAGCAACAGCTTTATCTTGATGACGAATGTCGCATTTCTGCCGGTGTCGCACTGTTAATCCTGAGCAACAGCTTTATCTTGATGACGAATCTCTTGCCATGGTGGAGACGCATCGGTTTTTGGGCTGGCTTTTTGATACCCAATTGACTTGGCACTCTCATATTCGGCAGCTTAAACAAACGTACCCCACGCAGATAACTCTGGCTGACGCAATCGTGGCGGCGCGCCAGCAGCGGACGGGCGCACCTAGTACGACTAGTGCACCCGTCCGGGATAACGCGCTGCTGGCACTGTGAAATACGCTAAGTCCCAATCAAGGTCACGCGCTATTGCGCTTCTATAAAAGCGAGCGAGCGCCGCGCAGCGGCTCACTCGCGCTGCTGCTGCTGCTGCACAGGCAACTGCATTGAATGCCGCCACGATGCCCTACAGACACTACCGTCGACGTTCTAAGCAAACAATTTATAAAACCATTGAGAACGTCGAATTCGCCACATCAGCTGCTGACAAGAAGAATCACACACAAGTCAAGAGTGTTGCTGCCACCGCACTTATCGACGGACCTTGTAACGCTCTTCGTTGCTTGAGTCACTCCAGCTGGGGTGCCGATCAGTTTACCCTTCTACGACTGTATCAGGCATTGATTCAGTCTCATCTCAATTATGGGAGCCTGGCTTATGGTTTGGCTTCACCTACCATGTTGTGGTTGCTTGACCCCATACTTCTGACTTGCAACTGTGGCTTTCCGCATAAGCCCTGTAAACAGAATACTTGTGGACTCTGGTGGCCCTCCATTGCGGATCTGGCACCAACGACTGCTGGCCACTTATGCTGCACGTGTTTGTAGCTTGCCCGGGCATCCAAATTACCATCTCCTATTCCCCCAACTGGGTCGTCCATCTTCCCAAATGGCGGCCCCGGTCAGGGTGTCCGATTGTGGTTCATATCTGGTCTCTTCTCTCTGGGCTTGAGTTTTCCCCTCTTCCACCTCTTTTCTCGGCCCATATGCATATATCCCTGTGGTGTGTGCCTGAAGGATTCAGTCCCTCATGAGGCCCTCCGCCGATGCTTTCTTTCCATCCTTGCCGCGTTTCCCGGCTCTGCCGTTGTCTGTACCTACAGGTTGATGGTTGCTGGTCGCGTTGGTTATGCCTTTACTCTTGGGGAACAATCTGAACAAAGCTCATTGCTTGATGTTTTCAGTGTTTTCACTGCAGAGCTTGTAGCCATCTCTCATGCCCTAGAGTATATCCGCTCCTGCTTAGGTGAGTCCTTCATTATCTGTAGTGACTCCCTGAGCGGTGTACAAGCTATCGACCAGTGTTTGCCATGCTCTCATCTGGTGATGGCTATCCAGGAGTCCATCCATACTCTTGCATGTTGCGGCCACTCCATGATGTTTGTGAGGACCCCGGGTCATGTTGGCATCCCGGGTAATGAATGTGTTGACAGGCTGGCCAAACAGGCTATCAGTTAACTGGCCCTGTAGATTGGCCTACTGGAATGTGATCTCCTGTCGCTATTGTGGCAAAAAGTCCTTGGTACCAGGGGTGATGAATGGCACACCCTGTCTTCACCCAACAAACTTTGTGTCATCAAGGAGACTACAGGTGTGTGGTGCTCTTCCATGCGAGCCCCTCGCAAGGTCTCAGTTACTTTATGCCGGCTACGCATTGGCCACACCTGGCTGACTCACAGTAGTTTATTGTGCCGCAAGACCCCACCTCTATGTTGCTGTAGATCAGCGTTGACAGTGGTCTGCATCTTGTTGGACTGTCTGCTTTTAAGTGCGCTCAGGCAGACTTTTCCGTTGCCTGATACGCTCCCTGGTCTTTTAGCGGATGACGCTGCAATGGCAGGCTTAGTTTTGAGTTTTATTCAAGCAGGGGGCTTTTATCGCTCAATCTGAGGGTTTGTCTCTCTTGTGTGTTGTGTCTGGCCTTTGGCCTACGGTTTTAGAATGGTGTTTTTAATGTGTCTCTTGGTGTTTGGCTTTTCGTTTTTTTGTTTCCATGTTCGTCCAACCACTGTAAAACTCTGTGTGCTTTTAATTCCTTTTTTTTCTTGGTCTGTGTCTTTCTTGTTCTGTGTCGTCCCTTGTCAACTCCGTTGCTTGTTTTTATTCCCTGTGGGTATTTCACGGTCAGGGAAAACGGGACCTATGGCCTTTGTAGTCTGGTCCTTTCAACCCCATAAACTAACCATCAGAAGGAGGCCTTCTGGTAAAAAGTTTACGTGTTAATAGTCTTTTTGTTGTGCCTGTCTGTGACTCAACATCTCCGCTATATTGTGAGTAGCAATCTATCTTTTTCATAATATTGTCAGTTTTATTATTATTACTACTACTACTACTACTTCTTACTTATGCCAATTTTTAAAAATGTTTCGTGTATTTCATATTAACCTTGCATAGATGTTGTACACAGTTAAAATTATGCACAACTTTGTGTTGTGTAAATTATATTTTCACATACCAGACTACACTACACTACTCTGCACTGCTTTCCATCAGCACTAGGTTCAGGCAGCCATTTATGTAATTAGACAACACTTTTGTCTCTCTGCAGTAGTGATTAATACATGCTGTGTTCTCTGCAGCTTTATACTCGAGAGCACAGAAATTGGCCAGAGCTATCCGACCTACACATCATGTTGCATAGGAGACTGTCATAGCATGAGGTACTCTGCATTGTTTATGAAAGGATACAGAGTTTGTAATTGGGTGTAAAGTGCACAGTAATAACCGTCAGTGAGAAGAACACACTAGAAGATCAGTTTGTATCCAGGGAATAGATTACTACTCATTGAGTATGTGAGACATTGAGAACAGGCAGACACAGTGAAAAGTATTATTATGAGTTATGTTTTCAAATTACATTGTCAGAGAGCTGGTAACAGCTAAAGTTCACAGACTTTTAAGCCTTGCACTTATAAATTTCCGACTGCTGGGGGCCAACTTCAGTGAGTACCGGTATGTTCAGGCGCAGAGAAGTAAAGCAGCCGGCACCTATGCAGAAAGTCAGGAGGCACGTTGGAGAATGCTAAGAAAATGTATTCTGTAGGACCATTCAAGGATAGAATAATTTGAAAAAAAGTATGGGGAAGTTTGTGAATAGTGTGCCTCAGAGAGGTAGTTTAGAGGTTGAGATGCAGATATACGAGGGCAATACTATGTTTAAATGCATATGTTGCTGTACTTTGTATTTATATTAACTTTTTTACTTTTAGAAAGAGATTTCTTCGGGATTAAGATATTTATAATGCTCAGTAGAACCTAGTCTGTCATTTCTGCATCCCATAGTAGCTATTTTGGATGACTTCTACATGTAGACAATTTAATGTAGGACTACATTTTTCTGGGGCTGAGTTTGGGAGCAGGGGAATCGGGTTTGAAAAAGGCTGCCTCAACTATTGTTCTGCACATTTCCCTTGTGCCGTATGTGTGTGTGTGTGTGTGTGTGTGTGTGTGTGTGTGTGTGTGTGTGTGTGTGTGCATTGAAGACTGGTTCTCCTGAGAACAAATTGCTTCTTCATGATAATATAACACTGATAAATATGATAAAACTCAAGTTCGGCATAGACTTCACGTGAGAAGGGTTTGGTTGAATGTCACAACAGTGTAGACAACTTTCAGTTCTTTTATGTGCCATCTTTCAGTTTGAAACAGCTGCTGGGAAAAAACCTGGGCAGATGTGCAAAGAATATTAGTTTTACTTTTTCATAGATCAAATTGTAACCATTTGTACCAACTTTACAGTATACCTCATTTCCACATGATGAACACATATTTTGAGCCTTGCATTTGCAAGACGTTTTATTTGACTTCCACATTTGAGAATATTTAATTTAAACAATAGTATTCTATCGGAGCTTGCAGGGCAAGTATTATATGTGTTTTTTTTTTTTTGTGGGAGGGGGAGGGGGGGGAGTAAGCAAGCTTCACTGAGTAAATGCATTACTGCAGGAAATGAGGGATGTAGCTGGGACAAGCTCTTCTTCCTGATGCAGAACGACCACCGTACTTGTGTTTTATGCTTTATTATGAGCATATACAAAGTAGAGGAATGAGTGTAGGGGGAACAGATGCCGGAATTCTGAATTACTGCTGTTCATGGCAAGGTCCTAGTGGAGGTGGTTTGCTGTTGCCGTCCTCTGACTTGTTCGGAAGTGTAGAGTGTGTATCTGTGTTGGGTGGATGACTGTGACAAGTGCTTGTACAGTGTAGTGTTGGGTTTATGTTGGTATGGATGAATCTGAAAATTGTGAATTTGTAATTTACTTTTATTGTTTGGTATCTGACTTTGAACTGGAAATTAAAACATTGTTGAAAGATTTGGAATCTCTGGGACTGATACCTTGCCTGTATCAACATCGGTAACAGGCAAAATTCCTCAATTCTCAGAACTGATGAACTGTCAGTATACATAACTAGCTGTTCCCAGCCAGTCATTGCTGTGGGCCAGTTTGATGACATGGAAAAGAAAGGAAAGAGAAAGCACATGTGTATGGGAATTGGACATTCGTCCTCATCTCCTCCCCACCCACACCCCCCTCTGTCTCTGTCCATCTCTTCCTCCCTCTCTCTCTTTCCATCATTGTCTGCCCCCTTTGTCTGTCCATCTTCTCCTCCCCATTTCTCTGTCCATCTTCTCCTCCCCCTTTCTTTGCCCATCTTCTCCTCCTTCCTCTCCCTCTATCTCCTACTAACTCGTCTTCCTCCGTCTCCTCCTACCTCTTCTACCTCTTCCCCACTCTGCCCCCCCTTTTCTCTGTCCATCTTCTCTTCCCCCCATTGATGTCCATTTCCTCCCCCCATACCTCTCTCCATCTCGTCCTGCCCCTTCTCTCTGTCCATTTCTTTCTTTCAACTTTGTATGTCCATTTCCTCCCACCCCTCCCCCCATCTCCTGTTCCCCCTCTCGTAATCTTGACTCTTGTTTATTGTTCAGATTCTGTGTTAGTATTCTAATCCTAAGCTGGTGAGTCATTAATACTACTTTCATGTTTGCTAATGTGTGTCCATAAATTTATTTACAGCAACATGTGAAAATTTGAAGTGAATCAGTAGAGTACTTTTTAAGATTTTTAGTAAAAATGTTTCCTCTTGTTCTTCTGAGTATTATGTAAAAATTGGTTGTCTTCAATCAAAAACTTACTGAGATTTTTGGTAGTAACGTTTCCCCCATATATCATATATATTAAAAATTGAGTCTATAATAATTTGCATGTATTCTAGTGCCACGTAGCATCAAAACTTTGAAGCAATTGGTGAAGAACTCTCGGAGATTTTAAGATTTTGAAGAAATGAAAATTTTATGTTTTTGTTTATATAGTTGTAAATATTTGTTTGTTCAAAATCTTAAACCTCTGAAGGTTCCTCGCCACTTCCTTTGAAATTTTGATACAGCATTGCATTTGAATAAAAGTGTGCTTTTTTATACCTACAGGAGCATCATATAATATATATGTTCATATATTTCATTTATTTTATTTATAACATATATATTTATAAACTATATGGTACTCCATGCATATATTCGAATGCAACGGTATCAAAATTTGAAAGGAATCAATGAATAACTTTTGGAGATTTAAGATTCTGAACAAAAGAACATGAGGTTCTTGCTGACAACATATCTCCTTTATTATATTGTGAATTATATATATAATAAATTATATATATAATAAAAACCTTCAGAGGTTTAAGATTCTGAAGAAACAAATATTTACATCTATATAAACAAAAACATAAAATTTTCATTTGTTCAAAATCTTAAATCTCTGAGAGTTCTTCACCAATTAAGTTTATATACAATATGGGGCTCCAGTAGGTATTTAAAAACATGCTCGCGTTTGAATGCAGTGTTGTCAGAATTTCAAAGCAATCAGTGAATAACTTTTGCAGAGGTATAATTTTGAAGAAATCAACATTTACATTTTTATTTGTATATAAGATGCGTTAAGTTTGTACAGAACTGTGTGTGCATGAGTCCTACTCTCAAATGGCCAATTTTTTAGGGCAGTACCTATTTACTTTCAGAACAAGAGGTAACACAAGCTCTCAGTAGAATGACAGGAGAGTTAATAAATGAATCAGACCATTCAGATGGTAGGTGGAATTTGCTGCCTCTGGCTCAGAGCCCACCAAGATTGTACAGTACTCTTAAATACGCTGAGAAAGCGTACAACCGAGACCCATCCATTAGCTCTCCAGCATACAGATTGCACAAATATATAACGGAATTAACAGCATTGTTTTGCCTCATTATAAATTCCCAAATGTTCATTGACATTATCAAAAATGATAGGTACTGACAAAGTTATGAAAGTGCCTAATGAATATCCACCAAGTTTGCTCAACACTTTTCTTCATAATTTGCCAGATTACTCCATTATACATTGAACACAAATTACATAATTGTATAGTGGCAAATTTTGTGAAAAGATCAGTGGAGTTGTCACATGTCCGCCTTTGTCCCTGGCTGTAGCTAGTTTCATCGTGGAGAAGTTTTGATGGTCATGCCTTAAACGTTGCTCATCTTCGCCCATCCTGTTCTGTCACCATGTTTATACCTTTTTGAGTAGGCCACATTTAAAGGGAACATTGCATGTAAACAGCATACTTCCCAAGTGTAAGTTTACTGCGGAAATAAGAGAAGTATAGCTGAACTCTTTAGATATTATTGTTGACCACAGTCTACTTGACCACTCATTCTTTTGTGAGCTAACCAGCACAGACTAATGCTTCAGTGGTTACAGTGTCCATTGCCCTGTCCAAAAGACACTCTGATATATAGAGCTGAAAGCATATCGGATGAGACACTGAAATAAACCGTCTAACTTGAGTGTTCAGACAAAATGGCTGTCAGGGACATGCCAGCCCTCTGGAAAATAAATCTCATAGCCAGTCAGTCAGCACAAGTAGTTCAGCACAAAACCTAATTTTTGTGCTGTGAAGCAGTGTCGAGTAAAATTTGGTAAGTCTTAAATGGATGTGGGATTAAAACTGGTCTTTGGTTACCTAAGAAAAGCTGAGAGATGGTGTGCTCTGTGAAAGAGAGTCATGATCTCGATGCCGGAGGTGTTCACAGTGTTCCAGGCAAATTCCAGCTATGTGAGACAGTCAGCTTGAAACATTTGTCAGTGCTGTAATGAACATTAATGGCATCTCGAGTTCAGAAATCTAGAAAAATCTGCTGTTGCTGAACATGACTTAATATATTAGGAAAAAGATCTCTTTTGAGCAAACATAGATTCTAGTCCACTATTCAAACTTCTTGGAATCAATCATATAAGAGGCTATTTAAATTAGAGTAGGTGTCAACATTAATAGAGCTATGAGAACACATACAGCATTGTGTAGAAGTGAACATTTTACACTGGGAGATTGTGTACGAGTATGCCTTGTATTATACATCATAATAGAAACAGACTTAATCTCTGGATGCAGTGGGAACTACATCATTTGGAGCCACATGATTGTTACTTGTTCAGCAGTTAGTTGCTTTACTCATAAGGCAATAGTGGATATTGTTAAGAGGTCATATCTTGGATTGGTGTGATAAGTGCACTGAGAACATTTAATGCAACAAATCTCTCATGGAAACAGTCATCGTTATAATAGTGCTTATTGTTATAAATCACACACTAAGCTCTGAAAAATATGACATTCAGTAACAGTGGCTACTACAGCCCTATTACATAACCCATTATTTGATGTTAAGATTGATAGGTTTTTTGTATAAAAGATTATTAGTGCAAAGTTTCTTGAGGAAGGAGGTGAGCACTCAAGAAGATGTTTGCAGTTAGCCTCTGTGCTGAGGATGGAGAGCTGACGTAATGAATGAACAGGGTGTATACGACCCGGGACAACCGGGAGATCCAGATAAAACCCAGGAATTTTTTCATCCGGAAGAAAACCGAGAAAACCCGGCAATTTTTTAGAATTATGGGTATTTTTCATTGTTTTTGTTTTCAGTTAACTTTTTGTAATTTTGACTGGTAAGAACCGATACTCTAACAAAGGATATTACTGTATCCCACTACTGCAGAATAATAATGCAGCAATAAAACATGAACGAGAGAAAAAATGAAAATAAAACTTAGGTTGCAAAGGAAATGCACCATATACAGCAACAAAACATAGTGCTCATACAATCATCTACCAACAGCAGAATGTGTCAAAGGCTTTAGGGAGACCATGCAATGCTTCATAATAACAAACTGCCTCCAATGAGCGTGACGTCACAACTGTTTACATTAGATTCGTTTTAGCAGTTAAGAGCGGGATCATGCGCATGCGCAGTTGAATAGTACCATCTCCCGCTTCTGGAGCTACAGAAATGTGGCTGTTGGCTGTCTAAGCAGTCGCAGCAAGCAGCTAGATGCTACCGGGAAAAAATTTTACTGGAGTGCCAAAGCTGCCAGACTCATGCATGCACAGCAGGCCCAGATCTGGGAGGAGGGGGTTGGGTGGGGGGGAATTCATATTCTTGAGGGGGGAAAAACTTTGTTTCACAATGTGCCTAGCGTCCAACGAACTTTAGTCTATCGATTATTCATATGACTTTGAATCGCATTCCTGTCAGTTTTTGAACACATTCTAAGTTGATTTCTGAATGAATCCTAAGTTGATTTGTGAATGCGTGCATAGTGTACATGATGTCTGTCAGGGAATCCTCATTGTATGTAGAAACAAACTTTCTTACAGACAAAAGGGGCTATACGAGCTGAGCGGAGTAAGGCCGAACGGATGAATGTCAATCGCTGTGTGATTGTGTGGTTGACTGGGTTTGCGAATGATGAGCGTTTTTATAATTACTAGTGAAATCCATAGATTCAGACTACCAGAGTGAAAATAAATGAATAACAGGTAAGAAAGATTACACATTACATTCTCGGTGTACCCAAGAAAATGAAATTTGACAGAAAATTCTTGGCCAGATCGCTATACTAGTAAGGGCCACTTGTACAGTCTCCGGCTAGCAGCTGCTTTAAGTTCTATTCTGGAAGTAACAAGGAAAACGTGTTATACAAACATGTAACAACGCCTAACCAGAGAATAATTGCGGGACAACTAAACCGGTGATTCTGGCAGAGGTAGTGAAGTTAAGCGGCGAATAAGCTTTGACATTGGCAGGAATAGTTACAGAATTAGTGATAATGAGACTGTTTGTTTGAACGAGGAAGGAGAAGAAACAGGGATATCACACAAGTTATGGAACAATATGGTGATTCAAAGTTTGTTTTTCTACTACTACTTTTTGATCTCATGATTGAGAAACTGGATCATATGAATGAAGTGTGAAACTATTTCCTAACGTAAAGAGTTTTGCTTGTAGTAGGCCTAATAGGCATTTGATATTGGTACTTTGTGAATTATATTCTGTCATTATAAAAATGACCGTTTGTGCCAAAACAGTCTCGTTTATTTGGTGTGTGTTAACAATTGTTGCAGTATTAGAAAGGCCTAGCAGACAGTGACAAAATAGACATAATCAGATCGAGAAACCACACCAGTCTTGGGTCCTTTTATTTTAACAGCTTTTTAGTATTAGACAACATCATTTCGATTTTTCATGTAGCAAAACGTTTGACGAACTTTGATGAGGTAAGAGATTCTTTCACAGAAAGGAAAGGACGCCTTGTAAAGCTGTAGCAAGATTAGAGAGAAAAAAATGTAGGAGCTACGGATTGAAGAAATGTGTATTGTCTTGCTTGTCTCATGTCTTTACTTGTTTTATGGATCCTATATTTAATTTTATGTCACACAAAGCAGCAAGTTGTTAGCTGACAGGTAATAAAGAGTGCAAATTTTCTGAAGAGGGTGTTTTTTTTTTTTAAGGGGGGGGGGGAGAGAGGGGGGGACAGGATGTCAAACTGATTGACTGTAAGCAGGAGAGGCACCACAAGACATTTTAATTTCGACTGTCCTGAATATAGTTTGATGGCATCCAATACAAAATATGTCCTGTGGGGCCTCTGCATCTTAGCTGCATTACGCTGTAAAATTGTAAAATTTTTGGCTGAATTACGCTACCTTATGTAAATACTGCACTGCACTTTGGCACAAACAACTTGTCTTACATTTCCTAGAACACATGTTTTATGCATCAGACTCTTCAGAAACAATACCAGAGGAGGAAAGTTGCTACTCAGCATATAGCGGAGATGTTGTTGCAGTTGTTAGCAGATTATTATGTAGAAAATGTATGGGCATAACTTAATCCCAAAATGGTGACCATAGAGGAATTACTTCAGAAGTTTAAACTTATTGTAAATCTTCCTTTGGAAAAGAATGTGTGGAGTAAGAGGATTAAGGACAGGAAAGAACCTCAAAAGTTTAACAAAAAAATGCTGAGGAAACCAATTGTTGGCCCTCAGGAGGGGGAGCAGATGCAAAAATGTCAACAAGCAAAAATAGTAGAATTTTGGGCCTCCAAACAAAGATCTACAAGAGAATCATATAACAACTTCTGCCGTCATACTTTAGTGAAAGATCATGCCAAGAACAGCGAGTTGAAGTCATGCATTCACCAATGTGATGTGGCAATAGAAGACAGCTAAAGGAAATCTTAAGTTTTAAATTCCGCATTTAAAAATCTTCAAGCAAGTGGATCATACGGACATACCATTGTTTGACTGTCACACAGACTTGCGTATGGAGGACATAGAACTAGGCATTCCTGGTGCTGAGAAGCAGCTGACAGATTTGAAAACAAATAAGTCACGAGTTCCTTGGAATCCCAGTTTGGCTTTACAGAAAGTATGCTCTTTATCATGGATGGCAAGTGTTCATCGGAGATAAGAGCATCATCAGGACTGTCCCATAGAAGTGTGATAGGTGGAGATAACATTTTTATGGAACCATTCCATGGTCCCATTGTCACAGATGGTAGGTTTTCATTTGACTGTCCCTTATAGTACTTCACTACATTCTGAATGATACTTTTAAATGAATGTGGTTCTTTCCAGTCTTGCATTGGTGCCAACAAATTATAATCATAATTGAAAAATTCAACTCAAGCTCAACTCTACATGACCTTAAAAAAAGTGATTATGAATATATAAATCCATAGCAACTGGAATACCAAGACATAAAATGAACACTTATTTCTGTAAACATTAAAATTTGGATACTACAATCTCCTAGAATATTTAATTTCCATCATGAGAAAGCATGTATAATCTGAACCCTGTCATTGAGTTGGCTGACTGACTTGATAGTTACATAGTTACCTCTATGAATATTTTCACTTGTACATGTTACTACTTCTTTTTATAGTTTTAATTTTGAATCATCAATACACTAAACCTGTTTTGATTTATCTTAAAAAATATGCACGAGACAAGGAGGAATCTTTTTCAGAAGTTTGTCGTGAAAACAGTGAATTGAAAGAAGGAGAATGAAAATTACAAGTGAACGCTGTGTGACAAGTGTATTAGTGTGCCACAGAGTTTCTGATGAAATTTTAGATTGCCAACTCAACATCACCCAAATTTTCTTCTGGAACCTCAGAAGTAAACTGCATTTAGAGGGTAACATCAATCAGATTTGAAACTGTCAACAGTTCTTTCATACAACCATTATATGAAAATTATGATTCTCTTATGTTCCCTGCAATCTCAGCCCATTATGAAAAGGTAGTTCAATGCTCATGACAGCATTACTAAGGAACAAACAAAATGTACAATATTCACATCTCACATTATACACATTCTTCTTCCTTTGATTGTTTGCATCACTTTCTTCTACTATAAAGTGGAATGTGATTTAAGTCACTATTTTAATTGGGTTTGCTGAAGGGCAGGTTGTATTCATCCTTAGGATCTTTATTGTACTAGATGACTTGCTCCTCACATTGAGGCAGCTTGAGTGTCCAGTAAAAGTTGCTGCTGCCATGAGAAACAAATCACAGGGTCGGCTCTTCAAGTAATTAGCCCATACTTGGGATCAGTGTGTCTGATTTGGGCAACTTCACATGTCAAATTTCAGGGTTTAAAGTAGCAACACATACATCCAAGGTGTGTCTCAAAAGTCATGAAATACTTCTCTTTTTAAAAAATAACTTATCATCAATATCTGCACAAATGGTCAATATTCTTCGAAGTACTTACAAGCATCTACATATTTTTTTCCACCCACTCTCCTATGCCTGATATGCCTCCTGGAAGGCCTAGAAGAGAATCTCTTTTAAATCGGAGGTCACAGCTGCATGGATAGCCTCAGTGCTGTCAAACTGGGATCCTTTGATTATGTTCTTGATCTTAGAGAACAAAAAGAAGTCTGCCAGAGTGAGTTCAGTGCTGTAGGATGGCTGCGGCACCATTGTCAATTTATGCTTTGCCAGGAACTTTCAGATGCAGTGACACGCATTGCTGGGTGCATTGCCATGACAGCACCTAAGTAGCTGTGATGCAGATTACCCTTTTCTCTAATCTGTCCAGAACATTTACACAGTAGGTTACGTTAACTGTTTGTCCTTGAGGTACAAACTCTTGGCATTGAAAAACACTAATTTACTCTAAGCAGCTCATGAGTTTCAGCAGCTTTTTTTAAACATCAAGTTTTTGCAGAAACTGGTCACAAAACATTTTGGAAAGTTCTGTCATGACATTGTGTCGAAACAGTTGTGCACAAAATCACCAGTCCCGACTGACCGAGGGTGAGTTACAAATCTGAGGGTTCATCCCACCACGCCCGCACTGTCATCACCTGACTTGGATAACTGTTAACATAACACTAGATTGCTATGTAGCAGTAAATTGATTTTAATTGAAAAACACATTGTGTTGTTGAAGGAGATGTTCCTGCAGCCGAACGCTTTTTATTATTGTTATAATAAGCAAATAAGTTGATGGGAGAATTGTTCGTTATTATGATAAAGATAATCTGTGATAGTTTTATCAAACGAGAATAAAAAGTTAAAATGTTTTAGTGAGGCTGTCCTGATTCCTCAAACTGCTCTTAGGAAAACGAGTCCCCCCCCCCCCCCCCCCCTCCCCCGGGTGATCGGATTTTGATGAAATAAAGCCCATTCGTTGCCCCAAGCTACATTAAAATTACCAGTGAAAACCCTATGAAAATTCGTTACTGACGTGTATTCATTTAGTTAAGTATGATATGGTAAATACTGCTGTTAATAAATTTTAATTGACCTTGTGCTTGTGTTGATGGCTTACAATCTATAAATAACTTAAAAATGCATCCAATACTTGCAACGATTGAACATGAACATTGTCGATGACTGTAGCCTCTGATGTCCTTAGGCTGGTAGTGAGAAATTTTACTTTGACGTAACTTCTTAATTATGTAGCAGTATTATAATAGGAGGTACAGTTTGTATGCAGTTCACTGGAATTTCGTTCTTGGTAGGAATATAGCTTGAAACCATTTTTGTAAGTTGTTATTGCTTTTGGGACATCACGTGATGATCAATTACTCATGACTCCAGCTCAATGTTTTAATTTGCCATCTGCAGATTGATTTTGCCATAGTCTCAGTTTGCTGTTCTACAGTGGTTCTATCAAAAATTTGATTCTCACCATGTTTGACATTTGTGTTACTGGTTTCAAGTACTTTGTAACAGGAGGATTCTTATGACTTTTAGCATATACTGAAATCTTGATTCCTGAGTGAACATTTTCAGTACACTTTATAATGTTATCCAGTATGTCTAAAGTATGGCAAGGAGAAACAAAATGCCCAAGGTTGTTGCCTATATAAAAAATGTGCCATCTTTACAGTTGTCCAAGAAGCAGTGGCCACTGGTGACCCAGAGATGCTACAGTTAGTCCTAGAAAGGAGAGACTTCCAACGATACTCAAGTCGAGTTGGTGGTATACCTGAACTGCTACAGAAACTGAAAGAGGTATGTTGGATTAACATTTATTTAATATAAAGCTCCTACTTCTGCTCAAGGCTTATAATAATGAAATGCAACTGAAATTTGAAAATGTGCAAATTATGCTTAACAAGTTAGAGTTGGTAGATTTTTTATTCCATGGATCAATAGTGAAAAGGTCCTCAAGAATGTAGACAATGTCGTGCTCTCACAGTCTGTCTATAGTATTCGCGTGTCATATTATACCTGTTGCATTTCATTCCGATAATAATGATCACCTTCAGAAAAATTGTACCTTTTTGTTCTCACTTCCCAGACCATTACATATTTTGAATGTTTACACAGATCTTAAGTGTTGTTACATATATTTTAAATAACGACATGCTTACAAAATACTGTCCTTCTTGTGCCATGAGAAGGATTTCTAAATTAATTTATATTATGAGATTTCAGGTTCCAAAAATTCTATTTTGTCTCTCATATGCCCTCATAGGGTATCTAGTCTTACCAATCTTAGAAGGATCCAGCCATTTAATTTCCATATCCCCTTTGTTACTTGAGACCATAACAAACCACATTTCCAAAGTAAAAAAGAAGATAGACTAATCTGGTCCCTCTTTCGACATTGCAAGAAGGTATTTGTCAGGTTAAGAAACATATTCTGAACTGAAACACAAAAAGCTTGGCAAATCGAATGTTCATAAACATATCTCTGAAACTTATTGAGAGGACAGTCATTATGATCAGACAATGACAATAAAACCATTACATTTAAGAAATGAAATAAACTAAGCTCATTTCATTTCTCAGATGGTAGCATCTACCCCTGTCGTGCATGTATTAGTATTCTGTCTGTGCAATATCCTTCTTTCTGTTTTTCTACTGCACTCTCTTTCATTTGACCAGTTTTTTTTTTCTGTACCTTTTTTCTAGATTATCCAAATTCTGCTGTCTTATTTTTTTTCACTCCTGTATTTCTTGAATCTATTACATTGTCTTTATAGTTATAGTCCTCGGTATGTGTCAATGATGACAACTCCTCTTCCTGTTTCCACCTCCGTTATTACAGTTGCTCATATTTTGTGATTTTTGAATTTAACTGTTGACCTTGAGTGTTGATATCCTTTTAAAGAAAACCAAAATGTAGCTTTTGTAGGCTGTTTATTCTCTTTACACATATTTAACTGTACTGTCCAAATTTGTGTGACATTTAACTGTCAAACTGGAATTCAGGACATTTCAGTAGAGAGAGAGAGAGAGAGAGAGAGAGAGAGAGAGAGTGGTAGGAAAGGAATTTTGTAAATGTTTCTATGGTAACACCTCATTGTTGTTGCAGCTCTGTAGATGACTATTGTTTACCTGCAGCCATTAGCACTTGCCAGTTGAAAGCTAGCAATAGCACTAATAGTTGTCAGTTATCTTCTTATGCCACTCAAGCATCACCAGAGATGTGCAAGCATGGCTGATCACCAAAGACACCTGCTAAACACAGAAGGTGTTACAGCAATATTTTGAAGGCAGAGAAGCATGTGAGAAGAGCCAAGAATGGGAAAGAGCATCCTCTGAAAGAGTAATGACAAAATTCTTTGCAGGCATTGACACTTTCCCAACCAAGTCTTGCCGTGTTTGTAAATGCCAAATGTTTCCACATCATTTATCTAAAGTAGGAAATAAACTACATCAAAGAAACATTTGATTTTCCTTTGAATTATGATCGAAATCATTTACAGCAAATGAGGTGCAGATTGAAAAATTAATGTCCAGTATTTAATTTATAAATTTAGAATTTTAAAGAGTACTAGATGATACTTGTATGGTGCATAAAGCAGACTGTGCCGTCTAGTGTTGTGTGGCCTTGACATATTTTTATCATTTATGCTTGAAGATGTAAAAATGTTACAGCAATTTTTTATCTCAAAAATGTGTCAGTAGAGAACCCTTCAAATATCATAAGAGTATGTGTGCGGTTAAAAAAAAAAAAAAAAAAAAAAAGTCTCTCTTAAAAGTGCTGTTGTCATCATTGGTCTTGTTCACTCACTTTTCTGACTAATGGGCGATGCACGATTTCGAGCATATTTCCGATGTATTTAAAGTATTTCTCTAATCTGTTTTATTTCTTGCTTTTGTACAAATAATTTCACAAAACATTTAACCTTATTCAAAAGTTTTTTTAAGTGTTATGATGAAGACAAAAATATAGCTCAATTACGTTGTATTCATTGTGTATCACACATCGCCTTTGTTTCCATTATTGGAAAAAAAAGAGACATTTACATTGAACCCATTGAATCTAATTTCTTAAAGAAAAAATAACACTGCAGTTAAACATTGCTTAAAGTTTCTCTAAAGAATGCATTGGTATAACAGCAGAGTTATTGTCAGAGACATTATGCCACTGACCCATCAACACTTTGCTATACTTTGAAAATAGCAACTTGGATTCTGTATCAGAACATGGAAACCAAACTACCTTCAATGCAACAGTAGCAAATTTTGGGTTATATATTGACAGCAAACATTGGCAATGCTCACACTGCAGAGACCTTCCATGTCAGGTATAGATAAGTCTGACATGTCATTACTAATAGTCTGATTATCTTCCTACTGCCGAAACAAGAACCCAGGGCTGAGAACACAAGACTTTCATGGCTCTGTGACCATAATAGCAGGCATCCTGGATTGAAGGTCCAGCCTGATATGATTCACTGTTTCCTTCGCCACAGTCTGAAGTATTCGTCACTTCGTGTCTTTGAGAGATGGCCAATCTCATCACCAAAAATTCCTTCTCCGACACTAATGCGTCCATCTCCAGGCTGTTTAAACTTGTAATAGAGTTAAGTTTTCTTTGCCGATGTCACATAGCTTGCTACTTTTGCACTGTAAGTTGTACCAAAAAGATGTGTTTTTGAGAATTCTCTAATGTGATTCATCAGTTTAACTGCTTATGTTCATAGTATGCAACTATACATGTGAAAACTGAAATGCTTCTCCTAGTGTCACAAATATGTAAATGAACATGAAAGTTAGCATATATAAACCAATCACATCATATGTCACACTAACATGTTGCAGATGATACAACAGAACATTGAGAATTTTTATTTACTTGTTTATTCAGATCTTTTTACTTTCATGAAATGAAGTTTGTGGTGCCAACCTGATCAGTTCTGGCTCTTGGTTAGGTTAAAAGGTAATAATTTGGTTGTGTGTTGGTGAAATCAATGAACGTGGTTCCATTAGAAGCTGTCATACTATTCGTACAGTATGATATAAATTATTCCCTCTGTCATATGTGTGTTTGCGTGACATCATGTATCCTGAGGTGTGATGAGCAATCTGAGCAGACACTATTTTTATTTATATATCTGCAAATATAAAGTGCTGTATTGATGGTTTTATATTTATATTTGCATACTGCAAAAATACGAAATTCATCTGATTCACCAAATTGAAAATGTCTCCAAACTGTGTTTTTGGTATGACTTGTTGTGCAAAAGTGTCGGGATATGTGACTCCGCCAGATAAAACTGTTAACACTTGCCGTGCGGCTGCCATAATATTACGTCGCGGGCGGAAACGAAGAAAATGCGGCTGCCGTAATATTACATCCCGCCGCATTCCACATTGTTTTAGTGTTTCAAACGCTTTGTTAGCGTTCCCGCTACAACCTGTAGATCCTGTAATGCTTGTAGTTAATCATATTAGCGCTAGATCGCAGCACCTAGTGAGGTAATGTGATATATCCGTATATATTTCCGAACGAATTCACGTGTGTTTTTCACGCGTATGTTACATGTTCTGTGGTGTCCTGTCGATTGTTTACCGTTGATTTTGGTGCTAGTATTTTGGTTTTAGCTTGTTTATCTTCTTTTTACTCACAATGGCGAGTGATGAGGATGCAAAACTTCGAAAAATGATTGAAGAAGTACTTGCTGAACCTACTGATGATTTTTCGGATTTCGATAGTGATAGTGATTACGAAATGCCGGAAAATAATGATAGTCCAGGTAAGTCTAACATCTTACTAAATCGATGCAGAACAAGACAGTTCATGTTGCGATTTGTTCTGTTACGTTCTGTATTATTTCAGACACAGATTTGTCGTCAGATGAAGGTGAGCCTCTGCCTGTGTTCCCCCCCACTCATCATCGAAAGAGGCCAAGATTGAGTGACATTTCACAGGATGACTGGACTATAGTGGATCAAACACCAAACATTTTGTTATTTACAGGGTCTCATGGTGTGCTAAATAATGTAGGACTAGGTCAGTCTAGTGAATATTTAGATTTTTTTTCTCATTTTATAAATGACAGGGTTATTTCAATTATGAAGGAACAAACAAACCTATATGCTAGACAGAAGCTGGCCACACTGAGAGCACAAAACAAATTAGGGCCCAATTCTTGATTCAAGCAGTGGAGGACACTAACAATTGCTGAAACAAAGACGTTTCTGGCTATTATTCTCCACATGTCAATCACTGAGAGGCCAAGTATGGCCAGTCACTGGTGTAGTGATCCAGTGGTTAGCTGCAATTTTTGCCCCAATATTATGCCAAGGGACAGATTTCTAAATATTTTGTCTATGTTCCACATAAATGACAATTCAAAGGAAAAAAAGGAAGGTGAAGTAGACTTTGATGCCCTTCATAAGGTCAGGCCTCATCTGGATGATTTGGTAAGGAATTTCAAAGAAAGTTATCAGCCAGGTGAAGCACTAACCATTGATAAAGGTATGTGTCCTTTCAGAGGGCGTGTAGGTTTCAAAGTTTATATGGCTAATAAGCCAAACAAATATGGCATGAAGCTATACATTCTTGCAGAATCCAAATCTGGGTACATATACAACTTTGAAGTTTACCACGGAAAGGACAATAAACTGGACAACAGTGCTTCTGCAGTGGTAAAGCGATTACTCGGCTCACTCCAAGGTGAGGGCCACACTGTATATGTTGACAGACTTTACACCAGTGTTCAGCTAGCCGAAGAACTGGCTAGAGCCAACATTGGTGTTGTAGGGACTGTAATGCCAAACAGAAAAGGATTGCCCAAGGCTCTCAAAGAGGGTAAACTCAAAAAGGGTGAACAAATATTTCGCCGCAAGAACGATGTGCTAGCATTGCAATGGAAAGACAAGAGGGATGTGTGGATCATAAGTACCAGGCACACATCCTCAATGTTGCCTGTTGCTACAAGAGAAGGCAATGAGAAGTTGAAACCAGTGGCAGTGCTGGATTACAACAAACATAAAACTGGTGTAGACCTTTTTGATCAGCGTCTTTCATATGGAGCACTTGATCACAAGACAGTGAAGTGGTGGAGAAAGCTTGCCTTCCACTGTATAATTATGGCAGTTTCCAACGGTTGTATTTAGCACAATTGCTTCAATGAGAAGAAACTGAGCACTCCTAAGTTTATACAGGAGGTCTGCACTGCGTTATTGTTACAGAGAGGAGAGAGAATTGAGGATTCTCATGGATCTGCAACGATTGCTCAATTGTGACAGAAACATTTTCCGAACCGTTTGGAAATGGCAGAAGGGAAGAAGAAAGCACAAAGACGTTGTGTAGTGTGTAGTGGAAAACAAAAAAACATTACTGGGAAAGCTGGGAGGAAAGATACTTCTTATGAGTGCAGTGAGTGTAATGTAGGTTTGTGTGTCACCCCGTGCTTCAAGCTTTATCACACTGTTTCACTATGCAAAATAGCTATGTGTATGTAGCTATGCTTTATGTGCAAATGGTATAACAAATGTCTTTTCGGTGTCAAATGATCACTTTCCAAAATTTATTTCTTCTTTAAATTGAATAAAGTAGTAAAAATAAATTTTTGACAAAAATTTATTTTTGCAAAATCAAGGAGAAATCCGCATCACTTCTTGGAAACAGTATATGCCCCATACACATGACTGTTAACCCATGTAAAGTTGAAACCTTAAAGTTTTAAACCATACCTGTAGTTTTTATGTATCTCTAACTAAACGTCCTTGACAGCTATTGAAAGTCCGTTGAAAATAGAAAAAATCAGCCAGCACACAGGGAGTGGCATGCAGTTAAGGGCTTAGCATGGTAAGTGTTAACAGAATGGAGATCGTTGGCATAGGTTATTTTTGTTTGCTATGTCAAAGGCATAGTTCTTTGCATGGGAAAGGAGTGGTCATTTTAAGGTTATCCAAAAAGCTTGGTCTTGGGAACAGAGGTCAAGATTCAATTCCAATATTAAATAATTATCTGTTGGGGCAGATCCTGGATAAGGTAGTGGGGGAAGGGGTTACAGATTGTAACAATCTCTCTTAGCCTCCACCCCTCCCCCCCCACAAAAAAAAAAAAAATACAACTCTGAATGTGCTACTGACATCTAGAATTTTAATTACCGTATTTACTCGAATCTAAGCCGCACTTTTTTTCCGGTTTTTGTAATCCAAAAAACCGCCTGCGGCTTAGAATCGAGTGCAAAGCAAGCGGAAGTTCTGAAAAATGTTGGTAGGTGCCGCCACAACTAACTTCTGCCGTCGAATATATGCAGCGCTACACAGGCATGCTTTGTAGGCACAGAGATAAATACTGGCGACAAAACTTCTGCGTCAGTAAATAATTTTTTTAAAAAAAAGGTGGAAGACGAGCTTTTATTTCTCCGCCCCGAGTTTCGACCACTGCATTTTCATACATTATCCAACGAAGTAAATACAAATTCCGTATTGTTCATCTTCGAATTTAGCAGAATTTCAACGTACTACGAAAATCCGACTGGTAAGACTGTTGCTAATAGGAACCTGATGAAATGTGAATCACATGCAGTATTCTCGTCACCATAAGAATAATACGAATATAAACATTTTGCCATGTATTCTTTCGTGTTTGCTGCTATCTCATTTAAATCCTGTCTGCCTAATAAACTACGAAACTAGAGTGAGACAACAGCAAACGCGGAAGAATATACGTATCATGTCATGTTTATATTCGTATTATTCTTATGCCTAATAGTGATACAGTCAGAAACGAAGCACGGCAACTGACTAGATTTTTAAATCTAAGATGACTAATTTCTGTGCAGAATTTGATGTACTAAAGAAGTGGCGGCAAAGATTTTCAAACGGAGAAAAATTTTCGCCTAACTCTCGTTCAGAACATGTTCTATCATACGCAGTCTATTATTTGGTTCTTGTTGATCATTATCAAAGAAAGCAGCAGTGTAAGTAACAACAAATAGCAGTCTCTTGCCATTGTTTCGCTAATGAGACGATTCCTCTCCTTTTTTTTTTTTTTTTTTTTTTTTTTTTTTTTTTTTTTTTTTTTTTTTTTTTTTTTAAAAAAATTGTAAGCGCGCACAAAAGCAAGCCATGCCGCGGGCGGCGACAGGCCGTAAACACGCACTATAAGAATGCGACAAACAATGCATGACACAGTACAGTAATGCATTTACAGCTTAGCGTGACGTAAACACCTAAACAAAGAAAACGGCACTTATCAGATCAAAGCAAAATAAGCAATCGATTCAAACCAGACGAAGCACGTGAAAAAGGAAGGGTACCCGTATAAATATGGACGGAGCGCCTGACGCATACCAATGGCTACCTGGTAAAGCTTAACTGCTAATCTTACGACTCAAACCAAACTACTGTAGCTGTATCGTCTTTCATTCGACCTAAATTGTCTCATATTACAATGGACCAACTTTGTTTAGATTTGGAGGTGCAGCCTAAAACTTTTCTCTCCCCTTGAATTTTGAGTCTCAAATTTCAGGTGCAGCTTAGATTCGGGAATTTTTTTTTTTTTTTTTTTTTTTTTTTTTTTTTTTTTTTTTTTTTTTTTTCCAGGTGCGGCTTAGATTCGAGTAAATACGGTATAACAGCCATTTCTTTACATCAGTACCTAATACATTGTTTACAGTTGAGAGAAATACATCATCTCAACAGCACTCAATCAAAAATTTTAGAGCTACATGTACCATACAGTTGAATTAAGAACAATAATAGCAACAAGTTTTTACAACTTTGAAAATTTTGGGAATTTTGCAGATTATTTGCAAATGATACACATGAAGTGCATGTCTGTCATGGTGCCTTATATTGATTTTGTTTGCAGCATTGACAACAATCATGACAAAAGACGAATGTCGTAGGGATCCAAAGGGAACGGTGATGGACCTTAGGTACAGAAGAGACTGGAACAGCACATTACGTCCACATGCTAACACCTTTTTATTGGTCTTTTGCACGGACGCACATGTACATTACCATGAGGGGTGAGGAACACGTACACACGTGGTTTCAGTTTTCAATTATGGAGTGGAATAGAGTGTGTCCCGACATGTCAGGCCAATAGATGTTCAATGTGGTGGCCATCATTTGCTGCACACAATTGCAAAATCTGGCGTAATGAATGTCGTACACGCCGCAGTACATCTGCTGTAATGTCGCCGCAGGCTGCCACAGTACGTTGTTTCATATCCTCTGGGGTTGTAGGCACATCACGGTACACATCCTCCTTTAACGTACCCCACGAAAAGAAGTCCAGAGGTGTAAGATCAGAACAACGGCCTGGCCAATTTATGCGTCCTCCACGTCCTATGAAACGCCCGTCGAACATCCTGTCAAGGGTCAGCCTAGTGTTAACTGCGGAATGTGCAGGTTCACCATCATGCTGATACCACATACGTCGACGCATTTCCAGTGGGACATTTTCGAGCAACGTTGGCACATCATTCTGTAGAATCGCGATGTATGTTGCAGTGCTCTCCGATACACACGATCGAACAGCGGAGGAGTGGTACTCAAGCGTCAACTTTAGGCTACAATATCTCCGGATGTAATTAACATTTTACAATGCAACAAACGGCACTGATTACGTATTTGTTTATATGTTCAGATGTGCTAACAAAACTAATGTGGATCCATTTAAAAAAACCTAGGTTTGTGTTAAAAAACATACTTCCGCGCATTTTTGTATGGTTTGTATTAAATAATTACACTAGCCCCTCTCCTCACGTTCGGTCTGTGGAATCGGTTCGTCAGTATTTGATGTGGTTTACGAAATATATCCAGCGGTAACGTTAGGTGACTCACCCTGTATATATATATATATATATATATATATATATATATATATAAAAAACAAAGATGATGTGACTTACCAAATGAAAGTGCTGGCAGGTCGACAGACACACAAACGAACACAAACATACACACAAAATTCAAGCTTTCGCAACAAACTGTTGCCTCATCAGGAAAGAGGGAAGGAGAGGGAAAGACGAAAGGATGTGGGTTTTAAGGGAGAGGGTAAGGAGTCATTCCAGTCCCGGGAGCGGAAAGACTTACCTTAGGGGGAAAAAAGGACGGGTACACACTCGCACACACACACATATCCATCCACACATATACAGACACAAGCAGACATATTAAAAGACAAAGAGTTTGGGCAGAGATGTCAGTCGAGGCAGAAGTGCAGAGGCAAAGATGTTGTTGAATGACAGGTGAGGTATGAGTGGCGGCAACTTGAAATTAGCGGAGATTGAGGCCTGGTGGATAACGGGAAGAGAGGATATATTGAAGAGCAAGTTCCCATCTCCGGAGTTCGGATAGGTTGGTATTAGTAGGAAGTATCCAGATAACCCGGACGGTGTAACACTGCGCCAAGATGTGCTGGTCATGCACCAAGGCATGTTTAGCCACAGGGTGATCCTCATTACCAACAAACACTGTCTGCCTGTGTCCATTCATGCGAATGGACAGTTTGTTGCTGGTCATTCCCACATAGAATGCATCACAGTGTAGGCAGGTCAGTTGGTAGATCACGTGGGTGCTTTCACACGTGGCTCTGCCTTTGATTGTGTACACCTTCCGGGTTACAGGACTGGAGTAGGTGGTGGTGGGAGGGTGCATGGGACAGGTTTTACACCGGGGGCGGTTACAAGGGTAGGAGCCAGAGGGTAGGGAAGGTGGTTTGGGGATTTCATGGGGATGAACTAAGAGGTTACGTAGGTTAGGTGGACGGCGGAAAGACACTCTTGGTGGAGTGGGGAGGATTTCATGAAGGATGGATCTCATTTCAGGGCAGGATTTGAGGAAGTCGTATCCCTGCTGGAGAGCCACATTCAGAATCTGATCCAGTCCCGGAAAGTTATCCTGTCACAAGTGGGGCACTTTTGTGGTTCTTCTGTGGGAGGTTCTGGGTTTGAGAGGATGAGGAAGTGGCTCTGGTTATTTGCTTCTGTACCAGGTCGGGAGGGTAGTTGCGGGATGCGAAAGCTGTTGTCAGGTTGTTGGTGTAATGCTTCAGGGATTCCGGACTGGAGCAGATTCGTTTGCCACGAAGACCTAGGCTGTAGGGAAGGGACCGTTTGATGTGGAATGGGTGGCAGCTGTCGTAATGGAGGTATATATATATATATATATATATATATATATATATATATATATATATATATATATATATATGAATATAATAGAGGGAAACATTCCACGTGGGAAAAATATATTTAAAAAGAAAGATGATGAGACTTACCCAACAAAAGCGCTGGCAGGTCGATAGACACACAAATAAACACAAGCATATACACAAAACTCTAGCTTTCGCAACCAACGGTTGCCTCGTCAGGAAAGAGGGAAGGAGAAGGAAAGACAAAAGGATTGGGTTTTAAGGGAGAGGGTAAGGAGTCATTCCAATCCCGGGAGCGGAAAGACTTACCTTAGGGGGAAAAAAGGACAGGTTTACACTCGCGCACACACACACATATCCATCCACACATACACAGACACAAGCAGACATTTGTAAAAGCCTTACAAATGTCTGCTTGTGTCTGTGTATGTGTGGATGGATATGTGTGTGTGTGCGCGAGTGTAAACCTGTCCTTTTTTCCCCCTAAGGTAAGTCTTTCCGCTCCCGGGATTGGAATGACTCCTTACTCTCTCCCTTAAAACCCAATCCTTTTGTCTTTCCTTCTCCTTCCCTCTTTCCTGACGAGGCAACCGTTGGTTGCGAAAGCTAGAGTTTTGTGTGTATGCTTGTGTTTATTTGTGTGTCTATCGACCTGCCAGCGCTTTTGTTGGGTAAGTCTCATCATCTTTCTTTTTAAATATATATATATATATATATATATATATATATAAAAAAACAAAGTAGATGTGACTTACCAAATGAAAGTGCTGGCAGGTCGACAGACACACATACGAACACAAACATACACACAAAATTCAAGCTTTCGCAACAAACTGTTGCCTCATCAGGAAAGAGGGAAGGAGAGGGAAAGACGAAAGGATGTGGGTTTTAAGGGAGAGGGTAAGGAGTCATTCCAGTCCCGGGAGCGGAAAGACTTACCTTAGGGGGAAAAAAGGACGGGTATACATTCGCACACACACACATATCCATCCACACATATACAGACACAAGCAGACATATTTAAAGACAAAGAGTTTGGGCAGAGATGTCAGTCGAGGCAGAAGTGCTGAGGCAAAGACGTTGTTGAATGACAGGTGAGGTATGAGTGGCGGCAACTTGAAATTAGCGGAGATTGAGGCCTGGTGGATAACGGGAAGAGAGGATATATTGAAGAGCAAGTTCCCATCTCCGGAGTTCGGATAGGTTGGTGTTAGTAGGAAGTATCCAGATAACCCGGACGGTGTAACACTGCGCCAAGATGTGCTGGTCGTGCACCAAGGCATGTTTAGCCACAGGGTGATCCTCATTACCAACAAACACTGTCTGCCTGTGTCCATTCATGCGAATGGACAGTTTGTTGCTGGTCATTCCCACATAGAACGCATCACAGTGCAGGCAGGTCAGTTGGTAGATCACGTGGGTGCTTTCACATGTGGCCCTGCCTTTGATTGTGTACACCTTCCGGGTTACAGGACTGGAGTAGGTGGTGGTGGGAGGGTGCATGGGACAGGTTTTGCACCGGGGGCGGTTACAAGGGTAGGAGCCAGAGGGTGGGGAAGGTGGTTTGGGGATTTCATAGGGATGAACTAAGAGGTTACGAAGGTTAGGTGGACGGCGGAAAGACACTCTTGGTGGAGTGGGAAGGATTTCATGAAGGATGGATCTCATTTCAGGGCAGGATTTGAGGAAGTCGTATCCCTGCTGGAGAGCCACATTCAGAATCTGATCCAGTCCCGGAAAGTATCCTGTCACAAGTGGGGCACTTTTGTGGTTCTTCTGTGGGAGGTTCTGGGTTTGAGAGGATGAGGAAGTGGCTCTGGTTATTTGCTTCTGTACCAGGTCGGGAGGGTAGTTGCGGGATGCGAAAGCTGTTGTCAGGTTGTTGGTGTAATGCTTCAGGGATTCCGGACTGGAGCAGATTCGTTTGCCACGAAGACCTAGGCTGTAGGGAAGGGACCGTTTGATGTGGAATGGGTGGCAGCTGTCGTAATGGAGGTACTGTTGCTTGTTGGTGGGTTTGATGTGGACGGACGTGTGAAGCTGGCCATTGGACAGGTAAAGGTAAACATCAAGGAAAGTGGCATGGGATTTGGAGTAGGACCAGGTGAATCTGATGGAACCAAAGGAGTTGAGGTTGGAGAGGAAATTCTGGAGTTCTTCTTCACTGTGAGTCCAGATCATGAAGATGTCATCAATAAATCTGTACCAAACTTTGGGTTGGCAGGCCTGGGTAACCAAGAAGGCTTCCTCTAAGCGACCCATGAATAGGTTGGCGTACGAGGGGGCCATCCTGGTACCCATGGCTGTTCCCTTTAATTGTTGGTATGTCTGGTTTTCAAAAGTGAAGAAGTTGTGGGTCAGGATGAAGCTGGCTAAGGTAATGAGGAAAGAGGTTTTAGGTAGGGTGGCAGGTGATCGGCGTGAAAGGAAGTGCTCCATCGCAGCGAGGCCCTGGACGTGCGGGATATTTGTGTATAAGGAAGTGGCATCAATGGTTACAAGGATGGTTTCTGGGGGTAACGGATTGGGTAAGGATTCCAGGCGTTCCAGAAAGTGGTTGGTGTCTTTGATGAAGGATGGGAGACTGCATGTAATGGGTTGAAGGTGTTGGTCTACGTAGGCAGAGATACGTTCTGTGGGGGCTTGGTAACCAGCTACAATGGGGCGGCCGGGATGATTGGGTTTGTGAATTTTAGGAAGAAGGTAGAAGGTAGGGGTGCGGGGTGTCGGTGGGGTCAGGAGGTTGATGGAGTCAGGTGAAAGGTTTTGTAGGGGGCCTAAGGTTCTGAGGATTCCTTGAAGCTCTGCCTGGACATCAGGGATGGGATTACCTTGGCAAACTTTGTATGTGGTGTTGTCTGAAAGCTGACGCAGTCCCTCAGCCACATACTCCCGACGATCAAGTACCACAGTCGTGGAACCCTTGTCCGCCGGAAGAATGACGATGGACCGGTCAGCCTTCAGATCACGGATAGCCTGGGCTTCAGCAGTGGTGATGTTGGGAGTAGGATTAAGGTTTTTTAAGAAGGATTGAGAGGCAAGGCTGGAAGTCAGAAATTCCTGGAAGGTTTGGAGAGGGTGATTTTGAGGAAGAGGGGGTGGGTCCCGCTGTGACGGAGGACGGAACTGTTCCAGGCAGGGTTCAATTTGGATAGTGTCTTGGGGAGTTGGATCATTAGGGGTAGGATTATGATCATTTTTCTTCGTGGCAAAGTGATACTTCCAGCAGAGAGTACGAGTGTAGGACAGTAAATCTTTGACGAGGGCTGTTTGGTTGAATCTGGGAGTGGGGCTGAAGGTGAGGCCTTTGGATAGGACAGAGGTTTCAGATTGGGAGAGAGGTTTGGAGGAAAGGTTAACTACTGAATTAGGGTGTTGTGGTGCCAGATTGTGTTGATCGGAATTTTGAGGTTTTGGAGGGAGTGGAGCTGGAAGTGGGAGATTGAGTAGATGGGAGAGACTGGGTTTGTGTGCAATGAGAGGTGGTTGAGGTTTGCTGGAAAGGTTGTGAAGGGTGAGTGAGTTGCCTTTCCGGAGGTGGGAAACCAGGAGATTGGATATCATATATATATATGATATGGTTATAATAGAAGGAAACATTCCATGAAGGACAAATATACCTAAAAACAAAGATGATGTGACTTACCAAATGAAAGTGCTGGCAGGTCGACAGACACACAAACGAACACAAACATACACACAAAATTCAAGCTTTCGCAACAAACTGTTGCTTCATCAGGAAAGAGGGAAGGAGAGGGAAAGACGAAAGGATGTGGGTTTTAAGGGAGAGGGTAAGGAGTCATTCCAGTCCCGGGAGCGGAAAGACTTACCTTGTGGGGAAAAAAGGACGGGTATACACTCGCGCACACACACACATATCCATCCACACATATACAGACACAAGCAGACATATTTAAAGACCAATTTAATATGTGTGTCTGTCGACCTGCCAGCACTTTCATTTGGTAAGTCACATCATCTTTGTTTTTATATATATATATATATATATATATATATATATATATATATATATATATATATATAATAGAGGGAAACATTCCACGTGGGAAAAATATATTGTTGATGGATATGTGTGTGTGTGCAAGTGTATACCTGTCCTTTTTTCCCCCTAAGGTAAGTCTTTCCGCTCCCGGGATTGGAATGACTCCTTACCCTCTCCCTTAAAACCCATATCCTTTTGTCTTTCCTTCTCCTTCCCTCTTTCCTGACGAGGCAACCGTTGGTTGCGAAAGCTAGAATTTTGTGTGTATGTTTGTGTTTGTTTGTGTGTCTATCGACCTGCCAGCGCTTTTGTTTGGTAAGTCTCATCATCTTTCTTTTATATATATATATATATATATATATATATATATATATATATATATATATATATATATATATAAAGAATTATACCAAATTAAATGTTTGTCCTGATCATAGTCCTTTTCTGACATTTTGTACAGTATAATTAGAACAGGAAATCATCAGTCAATTTTGTACCAAGTTTCCGATGACAATCCATGCAACTCATAAAATCAAGATTCGGCAGTAAATGATATTACCTACAGAAATCTAAACCACTTTCCACAGCACACAATTGGAATTAACTCCTGCTGGGTAGTGCACTGGCTTCACTGTACCCTAGAACTCTACTGACAATGTTCACCATTAGCTGGCTGCAAAGACTTACAAAACATGTAAGATGTGTCGTGGCAGCAGATATGGTCATCTTGTGAACTGTTGCCATTTTCTAACAAAGTTCTCTACAGGAAGTCAGGCTGGCAGCCCATACATTTGGGAAAGTCCTCAGGCAAGCAGCTGATAAAGATCCTGTGTTGAATGTGGCTAGTAATATTATAGAATTTCTTGTTGCTGTTGAGACATTTGGTTCTAATTTTACAGTATCCTCCAAAAGTTAGTACAAAATTTCAAAATTGTTACATGCAATAATATAAATGCTTTCAGTAAAATCTTCGTGGTGAAGGCAGAAGGAGGGGGGGGGGGGGGGGGGGAGTTATCATGACCCTGCCCCTCAGGCTTGGATCTGCACCTGCTATTAGTTAACAATATTCGTAAACTGCTGCCTCCAGATTTATGGCAATTTTACAAGAGGTGGGAAAAATGGCAAATTTTGTGACATTTCATGAAAACTGTCAATTTAACACTATTATTCACATCATCGTTTATGCCAAATTTTGATGTGCGTATCCATGAGTAATTTACTTCTTGTAAATGGAACACGTCCTCCCACATGCTGAAAAGTGCAATTATCTTTATTTGTGTGGAGCTATTCCGTAAATTTGTCAATACTTGTTCTTCTCATAGACTTCCCTGCTCCAAAGCAGATATATTGTAGTTCTACTTTTATAACTTGTCTATATCTATGTGCAGGAGATATCTCATAAACAAAACTGTCTTCATTTCCCTTTCCTCAGGCTGTTACATTTTCGCTTTTTTCCCATCATCACACTTTCCCTCGAAATAGGTCTTTTTATGCAAGAACTGAATTACAAAAATTGCTCTGGTCTTAATGATATCCTATGTTTTCTCCTGTTTTTCTGTAAAGTTTATTATTTATTTATTTGTATGGAACTTATTACAATTTCTTTGTTTTTTTTCTAGGCACCTGACTTCTACGTTGAAATGAAATGGGAATTCACTAGCTGGGGTAAGTTTTTATTTCAATGTTCTTAAAGATTGTTCCTTCACTTGGACTACTTGATTTGGTCTTTAGTTCTTCAGCACTGTTAGTAAATCCTATCCAACATGTGTTGTTTCTGTTTTAAGGGCGGTGGGCCATGGTGTAAGGTATGTTACATTGCTTAACATTTCATCTCCTAATGTACAAGCCATTATCAGTGGCTATGAAGGTATCTGTATAGCCTCTGAGGATGCCTGCAACATTAGGGGATGGAATGTTAGGCAGTGAAACTAGCCTTCATGCATGGCATAATGCCCATAAAACACAAATCACTATGAATGTAAATATTGGCCATGAAACCTTTTTTGTACTATGCATTTGACATTGTTTGTGGGGTTGGTTTAGCTGTTCTGCAGTAACTGGTGTACTCATGAATTAAAGCCAGTACTTTTGTTGCACTTAAAAACCAATTATTTTGTTCTTCCTTCGAACTTACACTTAATTTGTGTTTATCATATGTATTTGCATGCTCCTTAAGTGGTTTAGTTAGTAATTGCTTGTTGTTGGTTAAATTGAATCTTTATTTTAAGAAATTATTTGAATCTCTGAGAAGCTGACCTGTGTGTTACAGAACATACTCAGAAGTTGCTTAGAGAGACAAGAGATTCAAATTGAATCTCTGTGCTGGTTAAAAAAAAATAGTAGTAACAGTGGCCAGTTTGAAGTTAGTTTTTTTGTTGATGATAATTTCCTGCTTAAGTGAGTGGTGGAGAGTAGGTGTGACTGATGGTGTGGTGATGGGGATAGGGATAGGGATGGTGATGGGGATAGGTGTGACTGATGGGGATAGGAGCCACAGCAGACTGTGGTTACAATGGCAATCATCTTCTATGGAACAGAGTCATCACAGTTTTCACAATAAAGGCCCCTGGTTTTAAGAGCTCAAAATTGTTTATTTGACTTTAGTCTAATTTTGAAGAGTGTTTTGATTGGTTTTCAGAGAAAGGGCAATGAGCGATGAAGATATCAGACATTGCGCTGAGTTGTGTAGAAACCAGCATACCACCTGAAAAGTTTTGATAGAATATTAACAGATATATCAGGATCTACATCTACATCTACATACATACTCCGCAATACACCATACGGTGGATGGCGGAGGGCACCTCGTACCACAACTAGTATCTTCTCTCCCTGTTCCACTCCCAAACAGAACGAGGTAAAAATGACTGCCTATATGCCTCTGTATGAGCGCTAATCTCTCTTATCTTATCTTTGTGGTCTTTCTGCAGAATGTAAGTTGGTGCCAGTAAAATTGTACTGCAGTCAGCCTCAAATGCTGGTTCTCTAAATTTCCTCAGTAGCAATTCACGAAAAGAACGCCTCCTTTCCTCCAGAGACTCCCACCCGAGTTCCTGAAGCATTTCCGTATTTCCCTGACACTCGCGTGATGATCAAACCTACCAGTAACAAATCTAGCAGCCCGCCTCTGAATTGCTTCTATGTCCTCCCTCAATCCGACCGGACAGGGATCCCAAACGCTCGAGCTGTACTCATGAATAGGTCGTATTAGTGTTTTATAAGCGGTCTGCTTTACAGATGGACCACATCTTCCCAAAATTCTACCAATGAACCGAAGACGACTATCCTCCTTCCCCACAACTGCCATTACATGCTTGTCTCACTTCATATCGCTCTGCAATGTTACGCCCAAATATTTAATCGAATGACTGTGTCAAGTGCTACACTACTAATGGAGTATTCAAACATTACAGGATTCTTTTTCCTATTCATCTGCATTAATTTACATTTATCTACATTTAGAGTTAGCTGCCATTCTTTACACCAATCACAAATCCTGTCCAAGTCATCTTGTATCCTCCTACAGTCACTCAACGATGACACCTTCCTGTACACCACAGCATCATCAGCAAACAGCCACACATTGCTATCCACCCTATCCAAAAGATCATTTATGTAGATAGAAAACAACAGCGGACCTACCACACTTCCCTGGGGCACTCTGGATGATAGCGTCACCTCCGATGAACACTCACCATCAAGGACAACGTACTGGGTTCTATTATTTAAGAAGTCTTCGAGCCACTCACATACTTGGGAACCAATCCCCTATGCTCGTACCTTAGTTAGGAGTCTGTAGTGGGGCACCGAGTCAAACGCTTTCTGGAAGTCAAGGAATATGGCATCCGTCTGATACCCTTCATCCATGGTTCGTAAGATATCATGTGAAAAAAGGGCATGTAGCGTTTCGCAAGAGCGATGCTTTCTAAAGCCGTGCTGATGCATGGACAGCAACTTCTCTGTCTCAAGGAAATTCATTATATTCAAACTGAGAATATGTTCGAGAATCCTGCAACAAACCGATGGTAAGGATATTGGTCTGTAATTTTGAGGATCCGTCCTTCTACCCTTCTTATATACAGGCTCACCCGCGCTTTTTTCCAGTCACTCGGGACTTTACGTTGGGCAAGAGATTTGCGATAAATGCAAGCTAAGTAAGGAGCCAATTTAGTAGAGTACTCTCTGTAAAACTGAATTGAAATCCCATCAGGACCTGGCGATTTATTTATTTTCAACCCGTTCAGCTGCTTCACAGCCCCAGGAATGTCTTATCACTATGTCCTCCATATGGGAATCTGTACGAGACTCAAACGGCGGTATGTTTGTATGATCCTCCTGTGTGAAAGATTTCTCAAATGCTCAATTTAAAATTTTAGCTTTCGTTTTGCTGTCTTCCGTTGCCAGGCCAGACTGATCAGTGAGTGAGTGGATGGAAGCCTTCGACCCGCTTACTGATTTTACGTACGGCCAGAATTTCCTTGGGTTTTCAGCAAGATCTTTTGCTAAGGTATGACAGTGGTAGTGGTTGAATGCTTCGTACAGCACTCATTTTACAGCAGCACGAATCTCTACTGACTTTTGCCTGTCCCCATTCTCCCGATCTTTCTTGTACCGCGAGTGCAACTGCCTTTGCTTCCTGAGCATTCTCCGAATTTCGCTGTTAAATCACGATGGGTCTTTTCCGCCCGTAACCCACTTTTTCGGCACATACTTGTCCAATGCGTGATTTACAATGTGTTTAAAATTTGCCCATAATTCTTCCACGTCCATCGTACCGGAAGTAAATGAAGTCAATTCATTTACTAAGAGGGATGCTAACAACTGCTTATCTGCTCTTTCTAGTAAGAATACTCTCCTAGCCTTCTTGACCGACTTTTTAACTTTCGTAACCATAGTCGTAATGACAACATCATGATCACTAATCCCTGTCTCAACACTGACACCGTTGATGAGGTCTGGTCTGTTCGTGGCTACCAGATCTAAAATATTTCCATTACACGTTGGCTGTCGATTTAGCTGCTCAAGACAGTTTTCGGATAATGTGTTCAAAAGTAATTCACACGCCGGCTTGTCTGTACCACCTGTAATGAATCCATAGACATCCCAGTCTATACTAGATAGGTTGAAGTCGCCTCCAAATGACATATACCTGATTCCTCAGTGGACACATATTGCCCAATGCGGTTTCCGAAAGCATTGCTCTGCAGTTGACCATCTTTTTGCTCTCTCCACTTAAATCATAACAATTTTCTCAGAAAACTCCAAACAGTAGCAATAGTTTTTGACCTGGTGAGGGCATACGATACCTGTTGGAGGACAGGCATCCTCCGCACACTGTTCTCTTGGGGCTTTTGATGTCGACTACCCCTTTTTATTCGTGAATTTATGACAGAGCACACATTTAAGGTGCGGGTGAACACTACTCTCCCCCGTACTTTCTCCCAAGAAAATGGGGTGCCCCAGGGCTCCGTGCTAAGTGTTGTACTGTTTGCCATCACCATAAATCCAATTATGGATTGTCTCCTTCCCAGCTTCTCGGGCTCCCTCTTTGTCTAACATTTTGCAATCTGTTACAGCTCTCAGCGGACCAGCCTTCTTGAACGACATCTTCAAAAATGTCTCAGTCACCTCCACTCATGGAGAATCGAAACCGACTTCCGCTTTTCTTCCAGTAAGACCGTCTGTGTAAATTTTTGGCATTGTACAGAGTTTCCTCTGCCTTCCCTACATCAAGGCGCTGTCGACCTTCCGTTTGCAGATGTCACTAAATTCTTGGGCCTTGTGTATCACAGTAAACTGTGCTGGCCTTCCCAAATTTCATATCTTTTGGCTCGCTGTCTGTGGCCCCTGAATGTCCTCCGTGTTCTGAGTGGTACCTCCTGGGGAGTGGACTGACTGGTCCTCCTCCTGCCTATATCGTGCCTTAGTGTGCTCAAAATTGGACTGTGGAAGCATAGTTTACTCCTCTTCACGACCGCCTATTCTTCGGCATCTCGACTAGCCCCATCAACAGCCTTTACGCCGAGACTGCTGAACCTATGCTGTCCAATCGGCAAGCTGTCCTACTGAGTTGTTACGCTAGTCATCTGTCTTCCATGCCTACTCATCCGACCCACGCCCTTTTTTTCGATGCCTCCTTGGATTTAGGGTATGCAGGCCGCCCTTCCTCTCTACAGTAACCAGGAGTCCACTTCCGCCAACTGCTATGTTCTCTTTCGTTCCACTTTCGTAAAACTTTGTGGACAAATGGGGGTACGGTGCCACCTAGGCTTTGTTGCCGGACCAGCCTGCTCTGTGACCTTTGTCAGCTTTCCAACGGTAGTTACCCCCCCCCCCCCCCCCCAAATAGTTTATATTCGGTCATTTGCTGCTCTATGCGCACAAATGGAGGATGCCACATTTATCATTTATTTGCACTGATGGGCTCAAAAACCACATTTGGTGTTGGGAGTGCCTATATTGTTGGCAACACCCCTAATAGATTTTGGCTTCCCGACCAGTGTTCAGTTTTTACTGTGGAGCTTTATGCTGTTCTCCAGGCTATCCAATACGTCCTTCGCCATAAGCAGCTACAGTATATTATATGCTTGAATTTGCTCAGCTCTCTCCTCAACCTCCAAGCTCTTTATCCCATCCACCCTCTGGTCCACCGTATTCAGGACTTGCTCCACTTGGGAGGCGTCTCTGTGGCATTCCTCTGGATCCCAGGGCGTGTTGGAATCCGTGGAAACGAGGCAGCCGATATAGCGGCCAAGGCTGCAGTCTCTCTTCCTCGCCCCACTGTTCGCATGGTTCCCATAGCCAACCCACAGAGCGTTTTATGTCGCCATATTGCTCTTTTATGGCATACACAGTGGTCTACACTCCCCGATAATAAATTACGGGATGTAAAACCTCTTCCCTGTGCTTTGACCTCTTCCTCCCGGCCTTGTCGTTGGGAGGAGGTAATTTTAACTAGACTTCGAATAGAGCACTGTCTTTTTAGCCATCGACATCTTTTAAGTGGCGATCCTCCCCCGCTCTGTCCCCACTGCTCTCAACCGTGGATGTTGTAAAGCTTTTTGAGTAGAGTGTGAGGGATTGTAAATAAGTGTTCTTGTCAGAGTCGTAGCAAAGTGGTCTAGTGCAGTGCTTGCCAATTCACTGAGTTGAGTTCAAT
The DNA here is from genome assembly GCF_023864275.1 of Schistocerca cancellata. Taxonomy (NCBI): domain Eukaryota; kingdom Metazoa; phylum Arthropoda; class Insecta; order Orthoptera; family Acrididae; genus Schistocerca; species Schistocerca cancellata. The sequence goes on from NC_064626.1 coordinate 888,346,148, forward strand.
TCTTGCTTCTCACTGCTTTCTTCTTCTTCTTCTTCTTCTTCTTCGTCTTTTAATGAGATATGTTTTTGGCGATTCGTGATTTTGACTATTTTCCAACATATAACAGTGGTCTCTTCAGTTGTGAACGGCATCTCAACACATG